>NC_056744.1:660152198-660452198 GCF_019279795.1 Protopterus annectens
CAGTTGCATATGTCACTGGGTTTGTTGTAACATCCTTTATGAGGAATATGATGTTGGAAATACCAATAGATATGAGTATTTACAGATTGCATTCACCAGAGTCTACGACTGATTTACCAAGCACACCAACTGTCTGGGGAATAGACAAAACATAGCAGGCAGACATGTGGCCAGTCTTTAGACAACGTGCCAGTGGAGAGGAATGTCAGAGACATATCACTGTGAGTCGTGATGTCACACACTAAATGCATGTCCACACAAACTCTGTCAATCTATCACTCCACCATGTGTATAACAGCACTGATGATATAGAATCTGTTCACAAATCTGGGGATATGTCCCCCATGTTGGTTGGCTGGCTCCACATGTCTTATCCTGTGTCATATTGCCACCTACTCTATGTGAATCTGTAGGCCACCACCTCTGTAATGTCCATCACACAGGCAAGGAAAAGGGGCAAGGCCCACATTATAGAATGTCCCATATGTCAGAACTAGCAGCAGTGTCTAGGCCCACAGCACAATACAATGTGGGCACCTACACAGTGGTTAGGCCATAGCAATACCTGACATCTCTACATCTCTACAGAGGACAGACAGAAAGAAGATAGGCAACAGTTATGCATTAGGAATTAGAATGTTTGAAAGATACATGTATGAAACTGAAAGGTATGCCATTACTTTGACAGAAAACAAGTAATCATAAATTTTATTTGAAGTACATAAGGATTATATATTATTATGACAGCTACTAAGTAGGGCAGGACCAGCTCGAATGTCACACTGATGGGGGAAGGGATGTGAATTTAACATGTGTACCAATAACACTTGGTTTTACAGCACAATAAACCACTCCCATGCCTGATAAAATGTATATATATATATATATATATATATATATATATATATATATATATTTAGAAAGCTTGTGAGGAAATGATTACTCTTTTTTTGTTTTACATGGATCGCTTGTCTGTGTACTTAATAAAGGATTTTTGACTGGAAACAGACTGCCTACCTTGCTTTGATTACTTTCGAGTACTTAGTAATGCTATACAATTATATATTTTCAATTATTATTTTTTGTTTTGTTTTGTTTGACTTAAGACGAGTTTAAGTTCACTACTACTACTACTATTGTCTGATCTGATTAATATACAGTGATTAACTAGAAATATATGGAATGAAAAGCTTCCACACAGAGAAGCTTCTTACACTGTTTTGTTTTTTCCATTACTATGACAGCAGTCCTCAATGACATGTCCAAAAAACACAGTAGTCTAAAGTTAATATCAACATATCAGATCAATATCCAATAGGAGATACATATAAACATGCAGCTCAAACACCAAGAACAAGATAGTCAGTACTCAGAGTCCAGCTTTGCATACAGGGATGTATGGTTCCAGTACTACAATCTCCAATCTACTCTTACTTGGAAAAGCACTGTTAAAAGTACTAATGTAATGATACAATATGTGTTAAACATTTTTTTGTCAACCAGTGCACTGTAAATGGTGTAACATGTAAGTGTGACTGCATATAACCTGGGATACTACCCATGTATGAAACAAATCCGAAGAGAAAAGATTGTGGTACTACCCATCTATACTCAGTTGTCCCATACAGTATACTCACACCCCTTGCTACTGTAATGACAGCACATAGAACCATGTTATGTATAGGGAATTAAATACACTTATTAAAGATATCATTACCCTGCTATTTTTCAGACTGGAATGTGATCACTGGTTACCAGAGCTGAGCTATGCTTAGCAGGTTTCAGCATTGCTTAAATGTAAATGCTATGCAGATTTGTGCACTGGTAAGCGAAGCCTACACGATGTAAGCACCTATTCGTTTAACCATACATTAGCACCGCTTACCATCACCCAAACCCATGCAAACACGCTCAAAGCTGCTCAAAACTGCCTTAACCACTCTGCATTCAACAGTACATGTTCTGCCTAGCAACAAAATAAACAGCCCTTGCAGGTCTTGAACCCAGGACATTGCACACCATAGCCAAAGCAATTTACCAGTAAGCCACCTTAACTGTATGGTTTGAGGATGTTTTCCCAACCATACCCTTCTTTACAGCCAGTTTAGAATAGGGAAGAGACAATTTGCAATTAGGAAGGATTGGTATCTAGAAATATATATATCTGAATAGAAACATACATAGAGAGAGAGAGAGAGAGCGAGAGAGATATGTAGGGAGATCCATATATGTTTACAACAATATATATATTACCAATAAATACTGAGGTGTACATATGTATATATATATATATATATATATATATATATATATATATAAATATATATATATATATCTATATTTATATATATATATATATATATATATATATATACACATACACACACATATATATATATTTATATATATATATATATATATATATATATATATATATATATATATATATATATATATATATAGATATATATATATATATATATATATAGATACACGCTATGTGTGTGTGTATATATATATACATGTATATATATATATATATATATATATATATATATATATATATATATACACACACGTTTGTGTGTGTGTGTATATATATATATATATATATATGTATATATATATATATATATATATATATATATATATATATATATATATATATATATATATATATATATATATATATATATATATATATATATATATATATATATATATATATATATATATATATATATATATATATATATATATACACACATATATATATATATATATATATATATATATGTATATATATATATATATATATACACACATACATGTCCCAAAATGCTCAATACAAAGATATGCTGCTGATAGACCACCCACAACTGCAGCAGCATGCACAGTTGGATACAAAAGCAGACATGACACTCAAATCTGCCACCCTCACACACCATCCAAATAAGTAACTGAACAGTACACTGCTACAAAATCATGATAGGCCATACACAATGGCCTGACATACAAGAAACTCTTAGCAAAACAATTAAAATGTCTGAACATAGCAAAGAAAAATACAACCAGCCAGTAATTCACACATGCTTATTATGCTCTGATGTCTTGGCCAAAGCCTTCAAGGAGTAAACATTACCAGAAATACATGCCTTAATCACAAGAAGCAATTAACAACTAATTACATAATTGAATACACAGCCTCCAATTACACTCTTCATTTAACCCCCTATGGGATAAAGTATAACAGTTAATATTACTACATTGAGTCTGTACATAACGATTGTCCTTTTATGAATGTTTCATCAAACTGAGGAACAGACATTTTCAGAAACAGTACCTTGGGACCCACTACTGTCCCCATGGTGAGATTTATTCATATGTATGGTCATCTTTCTTATCAGTAATATGTCTCACATGTTCTAACAGCCAAGTTTTAAAACATGCTACTGTCCCCCACATAAAATATGTTACCAGGGCATCTAAGGGCATTCTCCATACACCAACCTCTTGAATGTACAGACTTCAACATGTTTCCCAGCCATTCCCCTCAGCATGAATTACAGTACTAAATAATGATAGACCAGTATACCTATCAACCTCCTACTGTATGACATCTGGAGAAAGCCTGATATAATTGATGGACAGAGGCCCAAATACATTGCCATACTTGAAATACTGCTGTTATACACTGAGAAAGTTGCTGGTGTTACAGGGTTTGTTGTACCATATTTTTTCTGAGGGATATAAAGTCCAAAAAACAAGTTGATGTTACCATTTGCATAATGCAATCACCAGAGTATGCTACTGCTTTGCCAAGGACAACACCTGTCTGGGGATAACAGGCTAACCTGTGGCCATTATGTGGATGGCCCTACAGTTGAGAGCTATGCAGAGACAGAACTTTGTCAGACTGAAACCCATGCAGAAGTAGCATGTGCAGACAAACCCTGTTTAACTAGCAGTATTCCAAACATATAATAGCAGTACTCATATTTTTCCCCTAAGTCATTTAGTTGGCTTGTCTCCACAAATCTTGTTGTAAGAGGTAGTAGCTCACACAACTCCAGGATGTCTTCTTCACAAGTAAGGGAAAGGGCGAATGCCCACATGGAGTACTCATTTATAGGAGTGTGTTGTCATGACATTGGCTATTGGAGGAACTACACAGCTGCTCTGCATACAGTTAGCAAGTGGGGAACCCCAATTTATGCACTGGCTGTCACCTGTTCTTGAGCATCACCTACATAATCCATGCTACAACCTATTCAAACCAGCTCTATCCCTGTAGTGCACAGAGAGAGAGAGAGAGAGAGAGAGAGAGAGAGAGAGAGAGAAATAAATGAAACATAAAGTGGAAAAGAGAAGAAAGAAAAAAGGTAAGTGGAACATGTAAGCAAGTAAATGAATGTAGTACTTGGTCTGTAATAATGGGAGATATGATTTGGAGGAATATATGTCCCAACAAGACTTGCTATACTAATATCCTGCTAAACAGCTGCTATGGCCATAGCATCTGGCCCTCTCTGCAATGGGAGATATCACAGACATACTTGTACTGATCTTCACAGAATGTCCACATTTTACCATCATATATTTTGTCTGTTCCTCCTGAAATCTGTACTTTTCTGGCAAATAGCTGAGGATTGAAGTCATCAAGTAATGACAAACACTTCAGTTTATGGCTCCACATCCTTAAGTATATTCACTGTAATGCAAAATGTATCATTCTACGAACTTACTATGTTTGTAACAGGAATATTTAAAGTCTGTCCCTATTTATTCCCCCATCATTTTAGGCTTTGTCCAGATGTGATGCCCTGAGAGGTTGTGAGGTAGGATCACAGCTCAGGAGCCTGACTCGCCCTGGTAAAGGACAGCTCATATATGACAAGAGCAGGGGTGTCTGTCAAACAGTTGTGACTGTGCCACTGCCTAGGCCAGTTAATGGGATGTTTTCCATATCCATGTTACCTGTGATTATGAGTATGACTTATGTTTGTCTTGTAAAGCTAAGAGACATATAGAGGGCATGTGCATAGTAAAGTACTGTTGCAGTCGTGTGTTGAACTGCATGTGATATAGTGAATTAATAACATTCAACTGTACAGTATTCTGCTGGACAATAAGCACATTTGTGACTGATATCTGTATATATATATATATATATATATATATATATATATATATATATATATATACCTGTGTTATGTCAGCCAAACCTTTGGCAGGTCTGTGAGCAATGACATTGTAACATAACAGCCTACTTATGACTGTTGGACATCTTCCAGGTTATCACATTGATGTTAAACCCTACTCTGCAATCAACGTACTAATGTATGGTGAAGCTATATTAGTTCTATATCAATACCAATATCCCTTTTGACACCCATTTATGTGTGCCATTGTCCAGACGTACTGCTGTAACAGGTTGAAAAGCATGATTGAGCGGCAAGACTGTAAACAGTGTGCCATACTTACATACAACAGAAATGTATACCAGATATCCCCTGAGCACATGTATGTATGCTTATGTTCAGCTGGAAGGCACAAAACTAATCACATGGGTTTCAAGCAGTCAGGTACATAGGTTGTGCATGTTGCACATGTGTAATATCAGTGTCTGTGCCCAGCCATCCAGCCCCCACTGACACTCACCAAGGGGGTCCTCACCAAACTTGGGCCACACGCCCACTGCATAAGCCATGGCATTGAGGGAAGCATTGTGGAGGTGGGTTGCACATGCACACTGGATGAGGAGTGTCCAGGTAAGGGATCAGTGGGGATTACTACACTAATGCATCAAACATACATGTATCTGTATTGTATCTACATGCATGTGTCAGGCCCAATTGCAGTTGTGGATGGAGTTTTCTAATGCACAGAGTTGCACATCTATGGTGAGGACAGGTCATTGTGTATTATAGCAGTTAGTACTGTAGATGTGCAGACATGCTGCATCCATTCTGTACCAAGGCCACATGTGAGTCTGCTGACAATAACTCCATCTCACAACTACCTAGGACCCTCTGATCTACATATGGGACAGCAGCCTGAAGCTGGTGATTACGACATTGTTCTGCTGTTGCTTAGCAATACCCCAGGCATGTGAAGCGCATGCAATTTACCATGCACACAACCATCAGTAATAGCTATATTTGTTTATGTAATAGCTATATTGCCTGTTGTGCATGTTCACTTGTGCTGGAGTTAACTTATTGCATCTCAGTGGCCACCACTTGGGCCTATCTGACGTGAATTCAGTATTCCTGCAGCATACCTCACATGTCAGTGCCAAGACATCTGTACAGAGGCCAGCAAATTGTGCTGGCAAATGGCCTAAAGTAGGGTCATGCATGACACATTAGTGGTATACAGTGGATATAAATTGTGTACACACCCCTCTTAAGATGCAAGATGTTCCTGTTACATACTAATTATGACAATATGACAGTCCATACCTCTTCCAGCCTTACTGTAACCCATAACAGGAACAGTTCACTTGCAAAACCAAGCATCTGGACTCATGTATTGCACCTTCAAGGCAGGCCACCTGTGAGGGCGGCAGATATCATATCAGCATGATGTTTCAGTCATGTATGATACTTCGTGCTGCCATATGTGTCAGTACACTCACTGTGGCCTATTTGGCTATAATATCACATACATGGGCATTGTTAAGGCACACAGACCACTTCCAACCACTTATAGTTTTCAAGCATATGGATATTCCAGATGCATCTGTACAGAGGCCTGCACAATGGTTTAACCTGCTGCATGTGAGGCAGATGCTGTTACCACACTATATAAAGTAATGGCAGCAGGAGGTGGTCACCACCCGTGTATGGTATACACATCAAAATGGTATAAGCCACACAAGATATGATCCTCACACACACACAGACAGTTGCCAGCATTAGATTTAGAACTCCTGCCTATCTAGTTATTCCTAATATAGTGCTACACAGTCATCAGATGCATCAAAAAGGTTATATTTTTCCACCTCTTCCAAAGGTACTTCTAAGGTGGATGACATCAACAGGTCTACTAAATTGGAGTGAAGGGAAGTGTAAAGGGTAGTACACAGGTCAAAATGGTATGAGCCAGACAATACATGATTGACACACACACATACACACACTTGCCAGTATTGGGATCAAAATTTATGCCTATCTAGGTATTCCTGTTACAGTGGTATGCAGTTATCAAAGCACCACAGATCTTATACATTTCCACCTATTCCACAGGTACTTCTAAGATGGATGACATTAACAGGGCTACTAAATTGGAGTGAAGGGAAGTGTTAAGGGTAGTACACAGGTCAAAAATGATATAAGCCAAACAGTGCATGATTCACACATACATACATACGTATACACACTTGCCAGTATTGGAATTAGAACTCCTGCTTATCTACGAAAGTCTACTATAGTGTTACGTAGTTACTGCATGTGCTATAGAGCTTACTAAGTTTTCATATCACCAACGCTGCTGATAACTGCACAGCTGTGGTAAAGTATTACAGGTGGCAGACAGTCTGCCTTCTGTTCCACTCGTACATCATGCTAGTTCTTTTTGTCTTGCACTTCAACTAGTATTATGGCTTGGCACTTCACCAGGTTATTGTATCAAGAAGTGTAGCACACCTGGGAGCTGTCAGCTGTACTCGTTCATCACAGATGTAGCCCCAGTACTTACTAGTTATGTCCACCCCTCCTGGCATGTTTGAAGGGCGGTTATCTGTGCTTTCACCCATTAACCTGGTGCACTTGTCCATTCTGAGGCACTGTTACAGCTGCCTCATGTACACAGACAACCATCCCCTCTAAACTCCAAACACTCAGACCTGTGAGATTTACCCATCCATCACCCAATGTGGACATATGCACTCTCCAGCAAAGACTGGACTAGCAGGTCAAGAGGATAAGATCAACACCTGCACCACAGCATGTGGAACACATAGCTCACCATGACACCCACTTTGACAGCCATGGCATACAGTGAATAGCCACTCACCCACCTTCCCAGAGGCACTCAATGGACATTTACCTAAACAGCATAGACCAGCAAGGCAGGCACCCACTAAGACACCACGACATGGCACATGCCAAGGGACACATATTTAACCTACACAGTGTGCCCCACAACCTAAGCTCCTAAGACTAACTACATTGCACAATACAGTGATCATGGGTAACTCAATACTGAGGCACACACATATCCCACTCACTAAGTTGAATATGGAGCAGGTAACAGCCAAATATCTATCACATGCCAGCATCCAATACATGACACAGCCAGTCATGGCACTCCACAACAACTATGAGTATCACTCTGTATTCATGTGGGTGTGAATGACTTGGGACACACCTCCCTGAACTACATGACAGGAGACATGGTTGAACATTCTGATTATGTGGTCCAGGCAGGTGTGACTGCAGCCCTGGGCAGTGTACTGCTGTCACCCAGAATGATGCTGCGGTACTATCAACAGATGATTGACTGCAACATTGGATTACGTGTTATGTGTCATTCTCAGGGGATCCAGTACCTCTCTGCTTAGGATGACATGATTGACAGAGCCCAATGACTTGTCATGGATATCCTACATCTGTCACTGCTGGGTTTCCAGGTCTTGCTACCCCTATGGTGCTTTATTGGGCAGTGTTCCTAATGTTATTACCACCATAACAGCTACACATGTATGCAATCTGAGGGTCATGCTGCTCAACAGTAGACCTCTAACTGTCAGGATGCAGTCAATCATAGCAGTCATTAGAATGGAGGACACATGTTTTCTGTAATGGAGAGGTGGTTCACAGCAGCAGATAGCAGACCTGCAGTATCAGGCTATGACACATTCCACAGCTGTCAGCCCCCAAACATGAACCACACCACACCTCCACAAGTGGTGTCTCCATATTCATTATGGATAGGAACACCTCCAGACTAGTACCCCATCATAATGCATTGGAGATACTTCCGGTATAACTGCCTTGGGGTAATAGTGCAATCCAGACCATAGTTTGCTATGGGTCTACATCTATGTCCCTAGACTGTCAATGCACATTCCTCAACACCCTGCCATCTATGATGGTCCAAAACCAACACTGACATAGTATGAGTCTTCAACTACCCCCCCATCACCTAGGGAAAGTAGTCAAGCACCAGTACAGTTGCCCAACACTTCTGGGAATCATCATTTCCATTGCTCTGGACCAGCTCAAACTGACCCTCGGTGGAGGATGCAACAACCTTGACCTATGTTGACCACTTAAATATGGGACTGTTGCTCATCCACAGATTTCAGTCCCTGCATGGTGAGATCTGCAGAGGCTGTAATCAACATGGAATTCAACATGTCAGCCACACCCCTGGGAAAGGTAACCACCTTGCAAAACCTCTCCAAAGCTGATTTTGCAGCCATGAAAACAGGGGTGGATGTCTTCACTACACCCATGGCAATGGGAAATAGCTGCATGACTGTGGAATCATACACATAGGCACTGTACAAACAGGTACATGAATGCATGGTACTAGCCAGAGCAAACAGAACCCAGACACTGTCCTCCAAACACTGGGAGACAATGTGGTGGTCCCCTGCCATTACTAAAGTGTACATCAGGAGGAGGACACTGTTGCAGAGAAAGGTGGCGTCCCATGACTGTTGAACTCTCTTATTAGCCTCAAACACAACTTTGGATCCCTCATGGAATCCCCTACAGGCATCTATGATGGCAGACATGCAGCAGACACTGACGACAATCACAACAGCCTTTGATAGTTACATCAACAACCTCCATGGCATTAAACACAAGTGCTGTGAGTTACTGCACAATGCCAATACCTATCCTGAGACAACAGATATTGGCCACAGTCTTGGTAACACATTCAGTGCTAGTTTTACCTCTCTCTCCGCCCACAAGTGAAGTGCTGAGTGAATGTGTTCTCACAATCTGCATCCCATTTCCATTCTAGGCATCTGTGTGTCACCAGTATGTGGCCCTGCAGCAAGACCACAGGATATGGCAGCATGGTAACACATCCACCATGTCATAGGCAGGGTACAGTATGTGCACAGAAATCCCCGGTCTGTAACACAGTTATTGCATATGCCTCACAGATTATAGGGCTGAGGGTTGTACATATGTATATGTTGATTTATAACATCTGTTGTGCAATGGAGAATGGTATGTGTTGTGGTTTGGACACACCTCCGATTGCTAATAACCACAGCCACAGAGGATATTCATCAACCAAACACACTGGGATTACTATTCACACACACACACACACACACACACACACACACACACACACACACACACACACACACACACACACACACACACACACACACACACACACACACACACATTGATTGGGCTACTGAGGGGATGGAACAGTGTGCCATGTCCTTTTACGTGCTGGATAACACACAGTCAGGAGATGTAACACATCAAAGTACTTTCTGATGTCAGTGGCACTGTTGTAGTCAACAGGCATGTATTCCACTGCAATCACACCGTGGGTACTATCTGTGAAGCAATTTGCAGGAGAACTACCGATATAGTGGTTGTTGCCTAACCAAGTGTGTTTGTGTATGATTCATTTGTGGAGAGTGGTCTCTGAGTATTAGAAGGGTTGCCTATATTGTTGACTAATCCATACTGTCACATAGTCATTGCACATGGCACTAGACATTTAGGGCTGTGGATTGTCTACACCAACCTCTACAGTGTTTGACAACTGTTGACCTTGTAATGTGGACATTGGGACATATACTAGGTCCTCAATATAATAATTTAGCAAAACCCATCCTCCTATGGATCATGTTATTACATAATCACACCCACACCCACCCAGGATACTGACAAAAGACACACACTTGCCAGTATCGTGTTTTGAACCCCTATATAGCTATGTACTGCTACTACAGTGTTACGCATTTATTGCAAGCACCATGGAGCTTATAGCATGGATGCTGTCCCAAGGTACTTCTAAGGCGAGGAACATCACCAGCCCTTGTAATTACTGGCATTGGGTGATGTAGTGGGTGAGATATTTCACAAAACATTTTAACCTACACACACATTTGCCAAGAGTGAGGTTAAAACCTCTATCTAACTATCTTTTTGAATCATTATGCTATGCATTTACCACATGCACCACTGACCTTACATGGTTTAGGGTTGCCAACAGGTACTTCTAAGGTGAATGATATCTCTAGGACTGCTAAAGGCAGGCACTGAGAAGTGTACTGGGTGTAAATGGGGCCAACATCTTTAAGGTATGGACATATATATGTAGACAGACAAACACTTGCCAGGAATGAGATTCACACCCCTACCTATGTAGTTATTGCTACTACATTGTTCTGCATTTATCATAACGTACCACAGAGATTATAGATAGAACACTGTTCAAACATACCTCTAAGGAGAGTGACATCAGCAGCAGTGCTAAAGGAGAGGTAAGGGATGTGTAGTAAGTTTGAATGACCACAAAATCAGGTCTTTACAAAGACACACACACACTCACATTTACACAGTTGCTAAGACCAGGATTAGAACTTCTACCTAACTAGTTTGCTACACTATAGTAGTGCACAGTTATCATAAGTGCCATGGAGCTTATATCTCGAACTGTCCAAAGGTATTTTTGAAGGTGAGTGACATCAGCAGCAGTGCTTAAAGAGGGATAAGGGAAGTGTAGTAAGTGTGAATGACCACAAAATCCGGTCTCTACAAAGACACACACTCTCTCTCACACAAACAATCACAATTACAAAATCACCAGGACCAGGATTAGAACTCCTACCTAATTAGTTTGCTATACTACAGTATTACACAGTTATTGCAAGCACCATGAAGCTTATATGTTGAAGAGCTGTCCAGAGGTATCTTTGAAGGTGAATTACATCAGCAGCAGTGCTAAAGGAGGGATAAGGGAAGTGTAGTAAGTGTGAATGAGCACAAAATCTGGTCTCTACAAAGACACACACTCTCTCTCGCACAAACAATCACAATTACATAATCACCAGGACCAGGATTAGAACTCCTACCTAATTAGTTTGCTATACGACAGTATTACACAATTATTGCAAGCACCACGAAGCTTATATGTTGAAGAGCTGTCCAGAGGTATCTTTGAAGGTGAGTTACATCAGCAGCAGTGCTAAAGGAGGGGTAAGGGAAGTGTAGTATGTGTGAAGGACCACAAAATTAGGTTTCTAGAAAGACACACATGCTCTCTCGAACACACACACACATTTAGCAGGACCAGGTTTAGAACTCCTACCTAACTAGTTTTCTAAACTATAGTAGTATACAGTTATCTCAAGCACCACAGAGCTTATATGTTGGAGACCTGTTCAAAGGTATCTTTGAAGATGAGTGACATCAGCAGCAGTGCTAAAGGATGGGTAAGGGAAGTGTAGTAAGTGTGAATGACCACAAAATCAGGTGTCTACAAAGACACACACACACACACACACACACACACACACACACACACACACACACACACACACACACACACACACACACACACACTCTCATACACACACATACATATAGCAGGACCAGGATTAGAACTATCTAACTAGTTTTCTACACTACAGCATTATGCAGTTATCGCAAGCGCCACAGAGCTTATATATTGGAGACCTGTCCAAAGGTATCTTTGCAGGTGAGTGACATCAGAGCAGTGCTAAAGGAAGGGTAAGGGAAGTGTAGTAAGTGTGAATGACCACAAAATGAAGTTTCTACAAGGACACACACACTTATATTTACACAGCTGCCAGGACCAGGATTAGTACTCCTACCTAACTAGTTTGCTACACTAGTGTATTATGAAGTTATCACAAGTGCCATGGAGCTTATATGTTGGAGAACTGTCCAAATGTATCTTTGAAGGTGAGTGACATCAGCAGGAGTGCTGAAAAAGGGCTAAGGGAAGTTTAGTGAGTGTGAATGGCCTCAACCACATTCAACTAGAAACACACACACACACACACACACACACTCACAGACAACTTTACATTTGACAGGACTGAGATTACAACTGCTACATGGATACTTATTTATACTGTAGTGGTACACAGTTATCACAAGCACCACTGAGACTATAGGGCTGATAGCTAACCATAGGTATTTCTACAGTGAATGACATCAGTACATCATGTGATATAGGCCTAGGGGATGTATACAGGGTGGGAAAGGCCTCATAATGGGATTCTCTCTGTCACTGTCTGCCTTTCTCTTCCCCACGTCTGTGTGTGTGTATGTTTGACATATTATATTATGCTGGCCTTAGATATGTGTGAGTATTCCTATCCAATGTGTGTGTGTGAAGTATCAATGGTGTACAATTTGCTGTGTGTGCACAAACAGCTGGGAATGACCGATATATGTAATCCACTGTGTTGTGAGACATGGGCTTCATTTCTGTAAGTGTAGGAGCATGCCCAGTATGACCTTCTATATTGAGTGTGTGCATCCATTCCAGGGAGGGTTGGACTTCAGTTCAGGTTTTCTTGTGCTACAGCTACACCTAGCAAGCTGTTTCTGCAGGATATCTGTAGATAGGTTGCCAATATGGACACAATGGGTATACAATAAGGGGGATACTGTAACTATTGGTGTCTTTGCTGCTTGTGTGACATGTTTGCTTGTAGCATAGATTTTCTAACATGTGTACTGTTTGACACTGTGATGTATCATGTCATCAACTACTGACAGTTATCATTTTTTCTCACTGTTATTTACCAGGGAATATAAGATGAATGAAGCTGAAACCAATATTCTGAGGCATATAGACTACACATTCTGGCACACACCTGCCATTGTGGAGGGGTAGCTACAGACAATAGACTGCTGGTTCTGTGTAAATGGCCCAGCACCTTGTTAGTATGCTGGCTGGGGATCCCCTCCTTGTGCTTTTCTCAACTTCACAGAATGGCAATATCCTGCTGGGGCCATACCTCTCAGCTGTACAGATACACCCATGTTATCCAGAGGCAGGACTCATATATCTAGTCAGTTTACCTTCACATTGTGGTTTACAAGCAATTTTGTGGCTATTCATTCATGGGTTTGCAGTCGGAAGTAGTATGGGCAGACATTAGAGTTTCAGACTTTACACACTCCATGACATCCCTGCTTCTACACCCCCCTCTGTTATTCTCGCCTCTTCCTAGCATTATGTAAGCAATATCTCAGCAGTATCCCTATAGTTGGGCCTTTATCCCAGTAGTATTTATGGCCTGGTCCACAGTCCTTCCAGTAGGACATGGGTAGGCATGCTACTGGCATTTATCAACATGGCCTTGCATTTGTTTTCTGTTTACTGTGTTAGGTTGTTGGTTGGAACCCCCTGACATTCCATACATTGACACTATGGGTGAGGCATGGAACTTTGCCAGAGGACTGTAGGCCATTTGAGAGTGTTGCAGGCCATCTGTTACTGCATTTCTACATTGGATTGTGGGGGGGGGGGGTGCACACTTGCAGACTTTAACATTTGAAATGACTGTACTGGTATTTCACTTACTCTGTTGGCTTCCATTTTATATTGTATTGTGACCTATCATGCAGACAGGAGGCATATCAGTAGAATACACATGTTAGATCTTAATGGCATATATTTCAGTTTCAGACTTCTTACTCTTCAGAACTAGAATGCAACTGCCAGACCTGTTGTAGTATGTGGGTGTAGGTCTGGTGGGGGGCTGTTCACCATTGCCATCATTTGGGGGCTTTAGCCTGGCCTTTCTTTATGGTCATCTACATCTGTCCTGCTGGGTGAGGCTGTTGGTGGGTATGTGACCCTCATTGACATCCATGTGTGTGACATATTGACACCCACCATTATTTGGGCCATCACATGTACTGCGGTGGGGGTTGTCACCTTGTGTAGTGCTGCCTAGTATGTTGACACCAGTATTTCTTATGAATTTCCTGCTGTCCCATATAGCTGTCTGCTGCTATCCCATTCAGCCACCCAATTCCCTTGCATGCTTGCATCCATATCATACATACAAGTATGAGAACATACTTCTCCATTCAGTAATTGATAGGAAGGGTAACTTACCTTCTTGTTGGGCCAGTATTGAGGGCGGTACTGGAGGGGCTGACTATGTTGGATGCACATAGTACACTCCTTTTACATGGTAAAACTCAGCTAGTGTCATGTTTGGCATCCCTTTTACTGTATGTGCAAGTCAAAGAGAGGTATCAGTCCCTGGGTCCCAACAGTGTCAGTGTGTGTGCTATGCGTTGTCTCTTTGCCAAGGCATGGGCATACTGGGCACACCTCCTTCTGCCTACGGGGGCAGGCTCAGGATGTTCCTCCTCCGAGTCCCTTTGTGCCTGTGCTGGCCTTGGCAATGGTGGGGGACTGTGTGGCCTTGCCCCGTGTGGTTCCTGCTGCAGCTGTTTCCATAGGATCATATTGTGTAGCATGACACATACTATGAACATTTGTGTACATGTAGCTGGAGAGTACTGCAAGGCTCCACCGGATATGTCAAGGCAGTGGAACCATGACTTGAGCATCCCAAACACACACTCTACAATGATCCTGGTTTGTGCTTGTGCCTCATTATGGTGTTCTTGTTCAGGTGTGTGTGCATTTCTGATGGGTGACATCAGCCACGGCTCCAGTGCATAGCCAGTATCTCCCACTAGATAGCCATATGGGATGTCCCCCTGGCAAATACCTGATACAACTGTGAGCAATGCCAGATGTGGGAGTCATGATAGCTTTCAGGGCTGCCAGCACACACATTCATGATAATGCCCTGGGTATCTCACATGACCTGGCAGTTGATGGAGGGGAAGCTCTTGTGGTTTATGTAGGCCCTACCCCGCTCACTGGGTGGTGCTTTGATGTGGATGTACATGCAGTCTATAGCACTAACTACCTCAGGGTATTCTGCTGTATGATGGAAGAGATGCATACATCTGGTCAACACCTCAAGGGTGGTGGGGAAATATATGTGCTCATTGACATGTTGTGTCATGGCATCCAGGAACTGGTGGAGTACCCTGGATGCTGGTGCCTGTGAGACCCCCATGATGTCCCTAGTTGATCTTTGGAAGGTACCTGTGGCTAGTATTCTTAAGCCTACACATACCTTGGTATCCACTGGGATGGGTTCCCCTCTATTAGTTCTGTGTGTGAGGCGTGGCTGGCACAGCTCAACAATTTGCTGTATGAATGTCACTGTCCACCCTATAGCGCTCTACTATCTCCAGATCATGTAGGCCCTGGTAGGCTACCCTGGGTCTGTAAACTCTTCTCCTCCTCCTCACTGTGGGTCGGTTGTCAGCATTCTCATCCTTACCACCCTCAGTCTCTAGCACATATTGATGGAGTTAAGCGGCAGCAGCCTCTAACATTTTTAGTTAGTTTTGCCAGTTAAAAATCCCCCGTCTGTGTACACCGGTGGTGTAGAGTTTGTGGAAAAAAACAGTCTGTAGGGTGTTTGCATATTTTAACAGTCTGAAAAGTGTTTGCATAGTTTATAGTTGTGTGCTGGGTTGCTGCATGTGTATTTGGCTGATTCTGATACATTCCACCTGCCAACTATGCCAGTTCTCCTGGATTGCCTTCCTACTGCTGTTTCCCCTTTCCATTTCCTCCCTATTTAAGACTTGAGGCATGCCGTGCACACCCAGTGCTCAAATATAAACAGTGCTGCCATTTCCTCTTTTTTTTGTTTTTTTGTTTAAATCCTGGTGCGTGGCACGCACACCCGTTTAAGCTATGTACACAGTACTCAGGCACATCTGACACACCCCCTTCCTTAGCTGTGCTTAGCTAAGGGTAAACATGGGCCACAGAGCTCCAATGAGCTTACAGCAGGCATGACACACTCCCTTATGAAGTCATTCAGCTCTTACACTTGGACTATTGTATTGCTGCACTTACACGGTTAGCTGACACTTTGAAGAAATCTGTGATTCAGTATAACTCCACTCATTTGCATACCCAGTGTGTAGGTCATTAGTTACTGCTCTAACACAGACTCTTTTCCCTTGACAACCAGTGCTCCCTGGTATTGTTTACATTCTGCATGCCATTGACTATAATGACACAATGTAGATTTAACTTAAAATTACATTTTCACATTTTTTTTTTTATTTTCGGCATGATCCCATTTGGGTGCCGCTGCCCTATGCTTAAACGGCCAAGATCGGTGAAAAAAAAAAGTTTAATTTTCATAATAATTAATCACTTTTCAATGCCAATGGCCTTATATTTGGCCATTGGCATGTCTAATATACATAATACATGCTTTTCCACGAGCTGTCATGTCTCAGTTTTGTCAGTTGCAGAAATGTACTCAGTTATTTTCTGAATAGATTTCTGCACTGACACTGTTCTAGCACGGAGACCTGGCAGCTTGGTGAATCACAAAATAACTTTATTTGCATGGTTTTCACCAGCAAATGAGGTGATTTGCATATTTGCCAGTTTTTCTGTGCTAAAACAATGTAGGGCTGCTCATGCATGTGAAAACGGCACTTTCCTGGATCACTTGGCGGCCATTTTCCTTGCAGGAGCTCCTACACTGTTCCTGCATGGAAAATATCTGTTTGTGAATCCGGGGGTTAGTTTTTTCTTTTCTTTTTTGATTGGGGTTGTGTGTGTGACTGTGACTGACAGCAGCACATTGAAATACATTATTGGAGTGATCATTTCTTTCACTTGTTTTATGATCACCATATGACACATGGTTAAGTCAAACCCATTTTTATTTGTGTCATTATGGTATTATAGAAGTACTTCTGTATTGTGAGAAGGATGTTTCATAGATTTATACATATATTTATACATACACACACAAATATATATAGTATATACACATATATAATTACCCCTTTCACTTTAGTAAAGCAGAATGTGAAACTGACATAAATTAAAACTATTTTGATCTGGTTAGTAAATTTATATATCCTTTTATATGCAGAAGCACTCTATAGGTTTATAGGTGTATACTAGGCTAATGACCACAAGGGCCATGCATCCCAAATCTCTGACAAGATCTGATACTCTGGATAAGTGTAAGCATGGGCCTCGGAGATGAACCATTTACAGTTTACCTGTGTCCATTAAAGATATAGGTGTCAAACCAGGGATAAATTTCCATTTTCCCATCCAATTGTCCAAGTTGCACTTGAATTGGGTTAGGGAGGAACTCTGCTTCACATGGATGGGGAGCCTGTTCCATAGATAGGGGTAGTCTCTGGGATACATACCTATCTCTCCAGCAGGTCCTATTTATATCACAGGCAAGGTTTAATTCTTTAGAATGGGTGATTCTGGTGCAGGCCGTTAATTTTATGTGGTAGTTCAAAATGTAGCCTCTTTGATGAATCTTTTTTTCTGGCTTCCTAATCATTGATTGCTTAATTCATGGTACTATGTACAGTAATGCTTTAGTTCATGGTACCATGTACAGTAATGCTGTAGTTCATGGTACCATGTACAGTAATGCTTTAGTTCATGATACCATGTCCAGTAATGCTTGGGAATGGGATTTCCCTTCTTTCCTTACACATAGCGTTCATCTAGGCTCTTTGCTCCCAATTCCTGTATATAGGACATCTTTGCTCAATGTGTAGGGGCATCCTTTATTACCATCCCTTAGTTTATTGTTTGCTTGGTATTGAAGGGCACTCCTTCCCCCTTACCATTACTTTAATAAATGTACATTGTCCAGTATATTAGTTCATCAGATGTTCAATGTCCAGGGGTTTGTTCTTTCATTTTCTGCATATTTATTGCCTAGGAACATCAGATCCCATCTTCCACTGTTTTGTAAATGTACAGTTTCCACTGGCACACCCAGTCTATTAGTTTAGTAAAAATTAATTGTCTAGAGGAAGATGTTTAGTTATTGTGAAGAGCATCTTTCTTCTGCCAAAAATGAAAAGGTAGCCAAAAAACAAATAAATAAGAATAATGGCAGAACGAGATGACCGCAAAAGGCAATGTAGTCCACAAAAATAGCGTATAAAAACCTTTAATCACCGCTTTCATCAACTGACTTCCTCAGAATACATCCACAGTAAAAAAACACACCCTTAAATACACATTCAAATTAATTAATAACAATCAATTATCAATTAAAAATTATGTTAAGTACTAAGCAAAATCAATTTAAAAAGAAAGACAAGTCATAATGTTTGTCAATACATAACTTGCGATATTTTAAAAAACATTTTACATTAATTGTTTCGTTTAAACCTGGTGGTTTGTCTGCAGTTAATTTAATCTGCCATAATGTCTCCCTTTGTTCAAGATAATTCTTGAAGTCACCAGCCCTCAAATCTTGTTTACAAACCTCTACAACTGAAAATACAAATTTTTTAAAATTTGAACAAATGGTGAAATGTTTAAACAAGGCATTATTATGATCTTTTTTCTTTATGTTGTATATGTGTTCTTTAATGCGTGTCCCCAAGCTCCTGGTGGTCATACCCACATAGAATGCAGGACACGCAGTACATAGGGCAATGTAAACAACGCCAGACGTATTGCAGGTGATATATCCTGGAACCTCCAAAGTTTTATCTACAGTAGTGACAGAAATAAAAGGACCTGTCGAAATGTATCTACAGATTTTGCAATTATAGCAACAAAACATACCCTTTTTAGCAGTGTTAACATTGTTAATGGAGACATTATTATATTCAAGTAGTTTCTTAATGTTGTGATTATTGCGAAAAATAAAATTCGTTTTTTTACCAACCACTTCAACTATATCTTGATTTCCTTGAATAATTCTCCAATTTCTTTCTAAGGCAGCTTTGATACGACTAGTATCAGTGTTCATTGCCAAAGAACACACTAGTCCAGTATCAACAGTATTTAACTTCAAATTTAAATTGAAGTTAACAATATCTGTATCTGAATGGTTCAAAATAGCTGGATAGTGTGTAAGATGTTTATCAAGAATTTCATTTCCACTGTCTGCCACTAAATTCTCCTCATATCCCCTATTGACAAAAAGAGAGGCAATAAAAACAAATTCCTGTAATAGGTCATCATATTTGCTAGTTATCCGGCTAGCCCTGATAAATTGGCCTCTGGGTATGTTTTTAATGACATGTCTTGGGTGATTACTTTGGTAGTGCAAGTAGCCATTCGTAAAAGTTTGTTTTCTAAAGATTTTACTATGAAATCTTTTATCATACTCATCCCACCAAAAACAAACATCTAAAAAGTTGATACTTAAACCACTATTACCTTTAGTGAATTTTAAGTAATTAGATGATAAATTAATATCACTGAAGAATGCTTCTACTATGTTATCATCACCTTCCATTATAAAGACTAAATCATCAATAAATCTGGAATAAAATACAATATTAAATTTTTTGCTTAGAAGAGGCATATTTTCAACTTCCCACCATGCCATCACAGTATTGGCATAGGCTGGGGCAGCTGGGGAACCCATAGCTACCCCTCTAATTTGTTGGAAATATTAATTTTTAAACAAGAAAAAATTATTTTCTAAGACAATTTCCAACAAACTACAAATAGTTGATATTGCATTACTAGAAAAAGTATTTTTCTTTGTTAAAAAACAACGTACAGCTTCTACACCTTCATCATGGGGTATACATGTATACAGTGATACAACATCCAAGGTAAAAATGATATGTTTCTTGGAGTCAAAAATATCTTTTTCTTGAAAATTCCTGAGTTTTTCTAAGAAATGCCAGGAGTCTTTAATATAAGATGGACAATCAGTTAATAATGGCCCCAAAAAAGCATCTAACACCAGGGAGATTCCCTCAGTAATAGAATGAGGTGCAGACACAATGGGACGAAAAGGAGGATTAACCAACTGTTTATGTGTCTTAGGTATTCCGAAAATAACCCCTATTTTAGGGTATTCAACCACACAAAAATTGTATAATTCAATGCCAATGTCTCCTGACATTAATGCTTCATAAAGATGATAATTAATGAACCGAAAGGCTTTGTAAATATCAGCTAATGTCATTTCTTTGTATTCATTTAAATTTTCCAAAATGTTTAACATGTTTGCATGATAAGTCTCCTGTTCCATAATGACAATATTTGAGCCCTTATCGCTTTTCATAAATCTATACTGTCCTGTTAAGCTTCTAAGTTCTTCCAATGTTTTCCTTTCAAGCCTGGTAAGATTGTCCATAACATAATTTTTAGTATTAAACAGTTTGCCAATATCAGCGATACAGAGTTCCTCAAAAACTTTAATTGTATGATGTAGTTTTGGAGTATAACAAGATGGCTTAATAAAACCACTGTTAGTAGATGGTAACTCATGCAATAAGTATGTCAAATTAAGCTTTCTTGTGTATTTCTTAATATCTACAATTGTTCTACTATAGCTAGCCCTGTTACAGGGTACAAAATTCAAACCATGTTTCAGCAAATTAATTTCATTATCACTAAATATATGCTTAGATAAATTTATTACATTAAAGCAGTCACTAGTATCCATTAAATTTCGTCCTCTGACGAGTTCGACCCCAAAAAAGTCCTACTGCGAGTTAAAACCGTACTTTTACTGGCATTACTATGATTATTACCCAAAGTTTTTTTATTTAATGTAGACTCCTTGTTCACATTATTAGGTCTAGTGTTACCGATGTTTTCTTTCCTTTTACTACGTGCATCTTCCTCATTGTTAGCCCCTGTTGGTTCATTTTCTAACACAATATTACCCTGACCATTATCGAACACATCCCCTTGCAAGGTGTTAGACATTAAACATTCAACATTATCGTCCCTTTCAGGGTAAGAAACAGTAGCAGCATTATGATTTACAGTTGAAACAGAAGCTCTCACACCATTAGCACGCTTATCAAAAACAAAACCTGTTTGTTTTTTGTAATTATTGTCATGTACATTAAAGGCGCGCACATTAACAGCAAAATTATCATAAGCTTTTTTGTTTTTATACACAGCAATGTCACGGTTTATTTTTTGTTGTTTTCTATTAGTTACATCAACTGAATGCTGTTGCACCTCTTTGGTAACTCGTTGAAAAAATGTCCGATAGTTTTCTTCATTAGAGACCTCCCTTAGTCGTTTTTCAATGTCTATAATTTCGTTTCTCAAATGACCCATCTTTTGTCTATTATTTTCTATTAATAACTTTAAAAAGCTTAGACCAGCCTCATTGAAAAAGGCGACCAAAGTATTGAACATAGTACTGCCCAAACTAACGCTGTTTGGGCATTTAAAAAATCTTAAACCTTTCGGCACAATGCCGAGTTCAATACAATAATTAAAATAACAGTTCTCTAAATGTAGCGATCTATACCTTTTCAGTAGCTTTGTTAAGTTTTCTTGTTCGCCACTAGATATTTCCTGATTAAATTGCTCAGAACATTGTCGTGAAGAGAGGAATGGATTTTCTTCCTGATTTAGTAAATGCTGGCTGCCCATCAGTTTGTTATCACGAGCGGAAAAAGGCAAACGTCTCTTTGCTTCACGTTCGTGCTGTACTACTCGAATCTGGGCGGGACTGCCCAAGTCAATCACCGTTTCTAGTTCCTGTTCAAACCCTACGGGGCTAGAGACCTGGATAGCATTATCGGATCCATTTGATCTTGACAAACATTATGACTTGTCTTTCTTTTTAAATTGATTTTGCTTAGTACTTAACATAATTTTTAATTGATAATTGATTGTTATTAATTAATTTGAATGTGTATTTAAGGGTGTGTTTTTTTACTGTGGATGTATTCTGAGGAAGTCAGTTGATGAAAGCGGTGATTAAAGGTTTTTATACGCTATTTTTGTGGACTACATTGCCTTCTGCGGTCATCTCCTTCTGCCATTATTCTTATCTTTCTTCTGCCTATGGTTAGTTTAGCCTGTTGTCCTTGCACTCCCTCTGTTAATGTTGCACCATTAGCATCCATGACAGTCATTCTGATATACAATACCTCATATGTTATGCCAATGCAATTTATGACCATGCTGCATTATGTTGCCAGCATTATATATTAAGAGTACACCTAGCTCAACAGGGCATATCCTACTAGTGTGCAGGACATTCTCACAGTATAGTTACAGGAAGGGGGTCTGGTACTGAATAAACATCTAGACATATGTCTTGCTGTCCACTGACATGTGAAGTCATCACCAAAGCTGGGTATGAATAGTATGGCTAGAAAAGAACCCTTAAAGAAATGGGATCAGTATGCCAGGTTGCCTAGAATAAACATATGACATGCAACTGGCCAAGTTTTATGCAGCCAACTTGTTTTTAAGACTTTCATTTATTTTCATTACAACATAGCAGAATGATCATTTTATAAGCTGATAAGTTATAAAAAATGCTGATTAGGCCCTAAGGTCATTTTAATGCAATGAAGCCTCAGCATTAAGATTTAAGGTGTCACAACCCATCCAGGGATCCAAATTTCCTTAAATTTAATAGATTTCCTGAAGTTTGCACACTATAGGGCAGTCTGTTCCAGATTCTTGGAATAACCTGAGTAAGGCATTTACTTCTTTTTTTTAGGTGTAGAAAAAAGTTGATATTCTTGAATTTATGAATAATAGAATTAGAATATAGTTTTAAATTCAATAATGCTTGCATTGGGATATTTTTATGTGTAGCCATGCATCCCAAACCTCTTGACAAGTTCTGGCACACTCGGTAGTGTAAGCAGGGGCTTGGACAATGAAACATTTACAAGCAGGGGCCTGGGAGATGAACCATTTACAGGCTGTTTGTATCCATTAGAGACATAGGTGACAAACCAGCGGTGAATTTTTGGTTCCCAATCCCAATCCAGTTGTGCAAGCTGCAGTTGAATTATGTTAGGGAGGAACTTTGCTTCACATGATTGTTTATACCCTCTTAGTGTTACCACAGTATAATATTACTAGTAAAAATCCTGTCTTTCAATGCTTATCATAAGAGTAATGAACATTAAAAGCCATACATGCCTGTTGTGAAGAGACTTAATACATTTCTTTTTTTTTGGGTCCCTTGCCCCAACCTATAGCCTTCCTACCCAAAGCCCCACTTATATACTGGGTCTACCAACTGATCCTGATCCCCCAGACTTTCTCTGATTATGTTTGGACTGGTCATGGAGCCTAAGGGAATCCTAGGGGTCATGGCCATCACCATTCCACTGGTGTGGTTTCTGTTATACCCTTCTCACAATTCCCCCCTCCCCATGTGGTTACATAATGATTCTGGATGGGTGGTGATGGAATGGGGTCATGCATCTTATCAACCAGCCTCAATGGAAACTCAGCCATGACCCCCAACCTCACCCCTTCTTTAAGTTATGCAGTGTCCCCCAGCTTCCATCAGGGATTGCCACAAGGAATGCTCATGTAAATGCTGACCCCCTGTGATGGGCACAGGCATCCCTCCCTTGCCACTCCATCAATCATCCAAGCCACTAATGAAATTCAGGTCAGCTGGGCCATACTTAGTGCTTTATTGCCTTCTATGCCAACAGCGTAAGTCCATCTCTTAATTTTGGAAGTAGTTAAATACTTTATAACCTCAAACAAGTTTAAAGGAAATGTAATCAAAATGTTAGTATTACTATCCTGTGTTGCAGATGTCAAGAATAAATAGAAATGTTCAATATCAAATGGATCTCCAGTGTGAGTGAGCAAGACAAAATCAAAGTTGAGCAAAATAATAATAGCTCCCACACTCTCCCATCATATATACTCTGTCATAACAGCAGAACAGCAGTGAGAAAAGGAGAAACTCCCCACAAGAAAGGGCAGTGATCTTCCGCAAATACCAATCTTGCTGGGCCTAGTTGTCATGGTACATAAAGCTTACCACTGCCTTTCACTAAAGGGTACAGAAAAGCTGTATTAAACTGTGTTAAGTTCATAGGTTCATAGGTTCATAGGTAGGTACCAGGCTATCGGCCCTGGGGCCTATACAAGCCCAGCCAAAAAGGTACCCTGGCTTTTGCCACCCAAGAAAAATATTCTCCTGTGCCACTGTCGAGCAGAGCCACAGAGGTGATCCCCGGGGTGAATTTCCTATTTCCCATTCAATCATCAAGATTTTTCTTGAAGAGTGCTAATGAGGAGCTTTGTTTGATATAGATAGGTAGTTTATTCCAGAGTATGGGAAGTCTCTGGGACAGGAATCTATCCCTCCAGCATGTTCTGTTTATTGTGGTGACAAGGTTTAGGTCCCTAGAGCGTGTAGCTCGGAGGGATTGGGATTTCTTTAAGTGGAGCATGTCCAACAACTCTGGGCTTGACATAGCTTTGTATGTTAGGCAGAGATCACCACTGAGTAGGTGATATGCGACAGAGTAAAGCTGGAGTTTTTTTGAGACGGTCTGCGTAGGGCATCTGTTTGAGGCCGGTAATCCTCTTTGTGAGGTATTTCTGTGGCCTTTCCAGTTGTTGTAGATGTCTTGTGAGGTACATACTAAAAGGGGTGTTGTACTCTATAATGGGCCTAATGAGTGATGAGTAGAAGGGAACAATGACCTCTTTTTTTCTGGATGAGAAACCTTTTGTGATGAGGTGTGCCACGTAGAAGGATTTCCTGACTACTGTGGCGATGTGATTATCAAAGGAGAGATTACTGTCCACCTATGTCTCAAGGTCTCTTATCACACTTTCGGTGTTAAGTATACTACCGCTTATGTTGTAGTTCATGGGTACAGAGTTTTTACCAAAGGGGATGACAATGAACTTTTTGGCATTGAGCTTGAGGCCATGGCTTTGACACCAGGCATCTGTCTCAGTGAGGCGCTTTTGTAGGATGTCCACATCGTTAGGAGTTTCGATTATGGCTCCTAGTTTGCAATCATCTGCAAACTTTATTAGCCAAAGACCTTCTGTGTTAGCCTGTACTTCAGAGATGTAGATACCAAACAGGAGAGGACCAAGAACTAAACCCTGTGGTACTCCACTTGTCACTGGTCTGAAGTCGGACTTGGAGTCTGCTACTTTCACAGTGTGGGTTCTGTCAGTGAGCCAGTTGGCAACCCATCTTGTGACATAGGGATTTATACCTAGTTTAGTGAGTTTATCTATAATTCCAGAGTGGGGGATGGTGTCAAAAGCCTTGGCAAGATCTAGATAGGCTGTGTGAGCCACCTTACCCTTGTCTACAGCTTTGGTGACTGCTTCAAAGAAGTCTATCAGGTTTAGAAGACATGATCTGCCTTTTACAAACCCAAACTGGGTGGGATTCAGAGTTTGGAGATTACCAATGTCTTTGTTTATAAGTTCCATGATGATACATTCCATGGCCTTGCAGACCAGGCTCGTCAGGCTAATGGGCGGTAGTTCCCGGGGTCCGTGGTGGCTCCCCCCTTATGGAGTGGGATAACCGTTGCTGTGCACCATTCAGCAGGCACAAAGCCCGAGGTGAGGCTATGATTGAACATGGTACTTAGGTGGGGTGCCAGTTCATTCTGTAGTTCGTGTAGAACTCAGCCTGGGATGTTGTCTGGTCCCATGGATGCTGTGTTCTTGGCTTTGGAAAGTGTGTTTTTTACCTGTGCAACCGTGATTACAGGAACTTTGCATTCTTTCGGTATAGAGATGGGCTCTTTAAGGGGTGAGAGGGGGGAAAAGTTAGCACTGAACCTATCTGCCAGGATGTTGGCAATATAAATTGGGTCTGTATATTTAGTGCCATTGTGCTGTAACTCAGAGCAGATCTGAGTGTTGCCATTGAGATTCTTGACATAGCTATAGAATGCTTTGTGGTTGTCTTTAGAATCAGTGGTGATTTTGTTTTCCTAACTAGCTTTGGATGATTTTATCAGGGATCGCAGCTTCTTACTGAGGCTGACGAGGGAGCTCCTCCACTTGTGGGATTTTACTCTCTTTTGCAAGAGTTTCTTCCTTCTGTTGTATGGTTTGTTTATGGCAGGGGACCACCAGATTGGCTTCCTTTTTTTGGAGGATAGTGTCTTGGTTCTGTTTGGGAAAGCACGATCCATGCACTCATGTAAGTGCTTATAAAGTGCAATTGTGTAGGATTCAGTAGTCGTAACTGTATTGTCCATCTGCATGGGTGTCATGAAGTTCACCACTTCTGTCTTAAGAAGCATGAAGTTGGCTTTGGAGAAATTTTTTACCATGGTTTCCTTAATTGGGGGGGGGGGTGGAGGCAGGATGTGGATATCTAGGGTAATTAGCTTATGGTCGGATCGGACCAATGAGGCATTGACTTCAGGTGTGGAACACCGGTCACTCATATTGGCAATGACTAAATCTAGGATATTGTTGCCCCTGGTGGGGATGTGGATAAGTTGATCCAGGGCATTGGAGTTTATGAATTACAGAAAGCATTGAGTGAAGGAGTTGGTACATGAGTAGTTTTCCCAGTTAATGGTGGGGTAATTGAAATCACCCATTATTAGGGTGTTTGGTTGAACCCTAATATTTTCCAGTACATCAAGAAAAGAGGAGTGGGAATCCTGGGGCATGGTGGGTGATCTGTAGCAAGCTACAATTTGGATTGCAGTTTTGCCCAGAGTTAGTTGCACTTGGATAACCTTGGCTGCATTATGCTGAGCAACTAGCCTGGAGGTGTGGATATCCTTAATGAATATGGATACACCTCCGCCTTTGGTGTTTCGGTCCAGGTTACATGGCCGAAAAGTGTGGTATGAGTTATAGCCTGGTAGTGCAGGGGTGTTCTCTGGATCCTTGAACCAGGTCTCTGTCACTGCACAGATACTGATGTTCTCCATTTTAAGGAGTGTCTCGAGTGAGTGCATTTTGAGATTTAGACTTCTGGCATTGAGTAGCATCACCCTCAGTTTTTGCTTGCCTGTTCTTGTTACAGTGGTGAATATGTCATTTGAACCTTGCCTAAAAAAGGCACTATAGGGGCGGCAAGAACCTTAGCCAGTATCCGGAATCCCAGGGGTGACAGGTGCAGGCCATCTCTGGCAAAGCATAGTGGTCTGTCGACCATGTCATCCCAGGCAGACAGATACTGGATCCCTTTAGAATGGCACCAGAAGCTTAGCCAATTGTTGAAGTCAAGTGTATTTTTTATTAAAAAACTGACGGTATTGTTTTTGTAAATCTCTCCTCATTTAAAATGTATAGACTGCAAGCAAATCAGAACTGTACAAAATGTGTCTGTTTTCAGGGGAACTGCAACACAGCTGTTATAATGTGAAACTGACTTCTCAACTGTGCACATATTTGCAGTGCCTATTATTACACTTTAAATATTATAAGTTCAAAGGATGAATTATCTTAACAGGGGCAATCATATCCATTTATTTATTGACTGTAAGAGTTTCACATATTTCATCAAAGGTCCCTTTCAACAAAAGTTTTCTCTGCCTGGAATACTTGTTGAATGTGCATTTTAGCAATCACCATGTTTTCTGAATGCTCCAGTGATCATTGGATCATTGAACAGTAAAATATATTGTGGCAGGGAAGTTTAGGTTTCTGATGTTAAGCATTTACCAAAAGTTTCATAATTTGGGGTTAGGAGTGTGTGTAGGCGCGCGCGCGTGTGTGTGTATGCACACACATGCAGTGTTGTATGTGGATTAAGTTTAGAGTAAGGGCTAGGCAAATGAGTAGATTTAGTGCTGTGCAAGTATTTGGGAGTTAGGGTTAGAGATTCAGTGTTGTGTAAGTATTTGCATGTTTTTGTGTGTTATGGCTTGAATAAGGGCTAAGTAAGGGGATGTAGTTAGTGCTGTACAACAGTGTATTTTTATGTAGTGTGAGTCCTAGTTGTTCTGTGTAGTGGCATTGTTACAGAAAGTCTTTTTTTCTATGGAAAGGTGGACGGATAGTGTCCGAGGGCAAGTGCAGTGTTAGAATTAAGGTTAATATCATTTACTAAGGTGGTGCAGTGGGTCTGAATGTGGCGGTATAGTTTTTATTATAAGATTGCAAACATAATTTCTTTGGAGTTTTTGTAAGTGTGTTTTCTGATATACCATCATAGATGTTTTGTGGTTCAATGTTTGTGCATTTGGACCATTTACCATTACACATCTATGGAAACTGGAAGCTTGGCATTCAGAAGTAAGGGCATACAGGAAATAATTGGGAATTTTTAAGTTAAAAGTGAATTGCAGGGGCCTGGCCAAGATGGCGACCTGGTAACAGCACTTTCTTACAGCTCTCTTTCCTCAATAATATTTCTGACAGGAATTTCGAGAAAAAAACAACAATAAGAAGATATTTTCGCTACTAACCACTTTCTAATACCCAGAGACAACATCAGAACAATTTTTATCAACTTTCATTGGAAAATTCCTGTCAAATTAATTACTAGAAAATCAACAGCAGCATCAGCTACTCAGAATGAGCCATCTCAGGAATCCACCTCAGGACCCAACATTCAAAAAGGATTTACATTCACTTATTTTAAATATTCAGGAGTTGACAACTAAAATAGATAAGATGGATAATAAATTGGACTCTTTTAAAGAAAAATGTACTCAACAACTTGAACAACTTCAGGAAATGTTCACACAACAGAAAGGTCAAATTTCTGTCATTGAACAGTCCTTAAATGACATCGATTCCAGACTCCTGCAAGAACAAAAACAAACTGAATTTTTACTGCAACAAAATACACATCTTCTTGAGAAAATAGATGATATGGAAAACAGAATGAGAAGAAATAATATCCGAATATATGGTCTGCCAGAAAAAGCAGAAGGGGATAATATAATAAACTTTCTTACTACCTGGATCCCAAATGTATTAAAATTACCGGAAGCCCTTTCTTTTGGAATAGAACGTGCACACAGGTCATTGTCAACTTCAGGAAATGCATCTTTCATCAAAAACAAACCAAGATCAATAATTGGTTAACTTTTCTCCACACAAGACAAGGAACTCATCTTCAAAAATGCTTGGACTAACTCATCCATTAAATATAATGATGCATTAATTAGATTTGACAATGATTACTCTACAAAAGTGGTTTTCAAAAGAAAAGAATTCATGCCAGTAATAAAAATCTTGAAAAAGAAACAACTGAAGACCCATCTTTTGTTTCCATCAAGACTTCGTATATTCCTTCCAGTGGGAATAAAAATATTTGAAACAGTGGATTCAGCAATAAAATATCTCACTACAAACAACATTTTAACACAGGAAGAATCTATGGATTGGACAAATAGTACCCCAAAAAGAAATGCAGAAGTGAACAACTGGAAGACTGTTGAACAGAAGAAAAAAAAAACTAAAGGACAAATAACTTATATGTTACATGTACCACAAAACTTTAAACATTGTCACAAAAACTAACAAGAAATCTTCCAGTCATTAATCAAAGTAATATATCAGGTACAGTTTCTATTTATTTTATCTCACTTAAAATCTAGAATAAATATAAACTGGGTAAATTAACATTATCATTTAGGTCTAACCAAACATATTTGAAACTTGATAACAATGTTTCTCTTTCTCTACGTCTCTGATTTAGTCATCAACAAACAAAATGTATATAGCAGTATGTTCAAGATATATGCAAATGGATATCTGGTTTAACCAAATATAACCATTTCACCATCTATTTAACTATACTAGCAATTTGTTATAAAATGTTTGAATGCACCATTCATATAATATGTCTAATCTAAGTTTTCCGATCGGGGCAGGGAGGGGAGCGGGACAAATGTATTTTTTGCAAAATGATATATTTATGTTAAATGAGTTGCATAGTTAAAGTACTTAATCCATTAATGCTGTTGTAATGATTTGCTTTACTGAGATAGAAAGACAGCTTGGGTGTGCGCACATGTCTGGTTGTATGGATTATGATGTCGTAGCATCCCAGTACACCTCATAGACTCTTATTGTGTTTTTAATGTATATATACAAAGCTTCCTTACTGGAAGGGGGGATAATGTTCTGTTTATTGAAGATCCTTGAACTATGTTGTAGCTATGCAGTAGAAAAATATTTTCATGAGCGATACTTTGAAAGATAAGAAAAATCTTCACTACTTTTTCTGCTCCGTTCACGAGACAGCAATCTGAAATATGCATACAAGTAATATATAAAGGTTGTAATTTTCACTGTAACCACTTTGTGATTGTCTATGATGCCCTTTAAATAATATGTAAATGCAATATCATTAGGCAAGGAAGTAAATCTCAAAACAAGCACATCTTAAAACTCTTCGACTAGAAGAAGGAAAATAATCTGTATATAGAAGATGATTGAGTTGTGCTGGATGGTTATAGTTAGTTAAGAGTTTAAACCCTTGCATGCTATTACAGCAAATTATTCTACACCACTAGAATGTCATATTGAATCTTTTATAAGAAGTAAAGCATTTGGTCCTGTTTGTTTTACTAGCAGGTGTCATGTAGTATGTCTCGCATATAACATAGAAATGTCTTGCATATAATACAGATAAATATATGCAAAAATAAATATTACCACGAGCGATGCCTTGGAAATCAAGAAAAATCTTCACTACTTTTCCTGCCCCGTCCACGAGACAGTAGCCTTAAATAAACACGCAAGCAACACCCAAATTTCTTATGTCTCATTGCGAGCACTTCATGCTTGCGTATAACATCCTTTGAATAAAACGTAATTGCAGCATTCCTGGACAAGGAAGTAAATCCCAAAACAAGCACTATTTAAAGTGCTAGTGCACCTGAATTACAAAGCTACATGTCGACCCTTTAGTGTTACTGATTATTACTAAACATTTAACACACCTAAACTAAATAAAATAAAATATGATTAGATTTAGTAAACAGACACCAAACAAATTTTTAATAGGTTCTTTATATACTAACAGAAAAAGCAACCTACGCATAGTTAATGTTAGAAAAAAGTTAAATATTGTTAGATATACAGAAAGGCAATACTGTATACATAGTTATATACATTAATATTAAGAAGTTCTAATACTAGAATAGCTGTGTGGGTTCATAGATTACTACGAGAATATTGACCCTGGGGCTTGTATAAGTCTAGTCATTGCAGTTCTCTGGCTATTTCTTTCCATATTGCTTGCTTACCTGGACACCTGTTTTCCGGGGTGACTGTAATGATCCCCAGGGTGATTTTCGTCTCTCCCGTCCAGTCATTGGGGTTCTTTTCCGGAGTCTGGCCAGTCTGTGGTCGGGAACCTATCTCTCCACTATGTTTTACTTCAGTATTTTGAATCTTAAAATATGTAAACACTATTATATATAAGTTTATGTATATATATTTATATATCCAAGAACAAAGCCCAACTGGATGTAGCGTGGTAACTCTTCAGAAATCAGTGAAAAAGCGTTTATAAAAACAAGCAGCGTTTAATAACAAAAACGTAACAAATAGTAAGCTATCGAGGTTTCCCTCTTCTTCAGACGTTATACATTCAAAAGCATCTAACCTCAATTTATGTCCCTTTTCAAAATACATCATTTCCTTAGACCTACAGCTGAAACATACATCATTTCCTGTCATCTTGAATAGACCTGTCTACTAATAAAAACAATGTTGCATAACATAAATATGTTCTATTCATACATATTGCATATATAAAAACTGTACAACCTTACTCTAATGAATATATAGTATAATATACAAACATGACAAAAATAAAAATAAAATAATAACAGTAGCATGATTACTAATAAATATAAATATAAGTCATTAGTCATTAGTAGACAGGTCTATTCAAGATGACAGGAAATGATGTATGTTTCAGCTGTAGGTCTAAGGAAATGATGTATTTTGAAAAGGGACATAAATTGAGGTTAGATGCTTTTGAATGTATAACATCTGAAGAAGAGGGAAACCTCGATAGCGCTAACGTTATTTGTTACGTTTTTGTTATTAAACGCTGCTTGTTTTTATAAACGCTTTTTCACTGATTTTTGAAGAGTTACCACGCTACATCCAGTTGGGCTTTGTTCTTGGATTTATTTGTTTCTTGGACATTTTGGGCAAACGTTTTTTACTTCTTGTCTGCGTGGATGGATGCGGTGGTGGAATCAGGTTCAACCGTGATAAGGAAAGAGAGACCAGTACTTGGTACCATGGGACCGCTATGTAACGTTTTGCAAGATTTGGTTAATCCACTTTTAACGGATGGTGGTTTCATTGAAACAGAATATCCTGTAGTAGATACCGACACTGAGACTTTAGTAAAACAACTGAAAAAGGACATTGAAAATAACCTGTTTAGATTTAAACGCCTCCAATGTCAGAGGCATCATATGGAGGCAAGCATTCAGTTAAAGATTGTTCCTCGTGGCTTACGGATCTTGAATATGCCGAGTTACGGCAACATATATCCGGAATTATTGTTACGGTGGCAAAACATTAATCTACAAGCTAGCATGGACTACATGAGGCTGCTTGTGGATTTCTTCAAACCTAAAGAGACTGAATTGCTGGATATCTTAACTCAACAGCAGGATAAGCTAACAGGATTGATGGGAAGCGATTCGACGGATCTATTTTTACAAGAGATAGTCGAACGTGTTAATCGCTATGGCAACAATTTGCTTACACACAAAAGGAAGAAGATCAACAGGGACAAGCGAGATTTTGAATCTAACTGTGTGTTTGTTTGGCCTAGAACTGTACCCCCTAAGGATGTGCCCTCCAAGGTTGTGCCCGTAAGGATGTCTCATCTGACATCAACAGAGGTATACATCTACAACCTCGAAGCAACAATGAGACAGCTGTTGTCGATGGAGAAAGGATGGAAGCAGGGAGTTTGGCTGAAGTAAATGGGGCTAGATCACCTTTATTGGTGAATCAGGAAAGCTCCTTGGATAGTGCTGCTGTTAATAATTTCAACTTAGCTCTATTGAGTCCTAAATCAGTGACTTCTGTATATTTCACACCAACTGAACAAAGACCGGTGCCAACAGGACCTGTGGAGACATCTATGATTCGAACGGATACTGTTGTGAGACGCAAGATACACTTGGAAAATTTAAGAGAGGGCCATCAACAGGATTTTGGAACAGTTCCATTCCCCATAAGGAACGGGAGGAAACGGTCCATAGACCACGACAACGAGCAAGTGGCCAAACGTCTGGACAACAAAGTGGAGAGGTACAATCAACAGCACAGACACAAATGGAAGCCAAATCATTGATATGGAATATATCTGACTATCGTTTAACTGCAGCAGAGACAATGCTTTTGGAGAAAGGACTTTCTTTCATTCCAACCAAGAAAGCAGGTATAAGCAATTATTTACTTGCAATCAGACTTTTCGTTAGGAATGTTAATTTGAAGCTCATGCATGAAGGATCTACGCATGTCAATGAATGTCCTTTTAAGCGCAAGAGTAACGTTAATCCTAAACTTATGCGAATTTAGAACTGTTTATAAAAGCTGTAGAAAACGATCTGTATCAAGGTGGCTTATTTGACTCTTTGCAGTTGACTGACAATCTGGATTCCACCTTGAGTGATGCTTTGGCTTCACTTAAGAATAACAAGCAAATTATCATTCGACCGGCTGACAAAGGTGGACAGACTGTTATCATGAATAGAACTTATTATATTGACTCTATGCTAAGCATGCTTAGTACAGATGCCTATGAGACCGTCACTTTTGAGATGATTGAGGAAAGTTGTTTGAAAATACAAAATATGTTAGATGATTGCCTGTCTCTAGGATTGCTAACAAGACAATTGTATGATTATTTTTCTGTAGATTTTCCAGTATTACCAAGTATGAATGGACTCCCGAAGGTTCATAAAAATGCCTTTTCACCCTTATTTAGACCAATTGTGGCTGGAGAGGGTTGGAGTACGCAACCTTTCTCGATTTATTTAGATACCAAACTTAAACAGGTTTTATCAAAAGTAGATTATGTTCTTAAGGACACAGGTCAATTTCTGACCGATTTGTACAGCTTTACCAGAAATTTGACACAGGTAGATGAGTTAGAATTGGTGACGATGGACGTTAACTCATTATTTACCTGTATACCTAATGAGACCGGTATAAGGATGGTCAGTAAACTGTTAGGGGAGATGTTCTCTGAAACTGAGACAGATCTATTGACATTGTTGTTAGAAACAGTGTTGGAGAACAATTTCTTTTTGTTCATGGAACAACCATACAGGCAATCTACAGGAGTTGCCATGGGTACCAGCTGTGCCAACTCGTACGCCAATTTGGTGATGGTGGCATGGGAGAAGGAGGTCATCTCTACTTGTTCCAGCATCGTCTTTTATAGACGTTTTGTAGATGACCTCTTTCTCCTATGGGCTGGTACTGTAGAATCATTAGAGGCATTTTTTACCCATGTGAACAATCTAGATTGTTTTTTGAAGTTCACATTTGAGCACTCTGCATATGAGATCAATTATTTAGATACTACTATTTATAAAGAGTCAGGTAAACTAGGAACTAGGATACACAGGAAGGATTGTTACAGGCCCACTTATTTGGCCACAGACAGTATGCATCATCCAGGAACATTCAATAACATCGTCAAAGGGCAAGTCTTAAGAACATCTAGACTTTGCTCTGATGACAATGTGTTCTATAAAGAATTGCAGAATTTGGAGAATAACTTTACCAGTAGAGGTTATGACAAGTTCCTTTTGAATTCTACTATGAATCAAACCATTCGGTTAAGACAGAGCAGGGGGAGACCCTATTACTCTGTGTCTTATACAGAGAGTACTACTACAGTTAGGCCATCTGTGCCCGTGAGGTTACCTGTCGTTTTACCATATGCCAAAGATGTGCAGGCTGTGCAAAGGGTTTTATTTGATCATTGGAATATTCTAACAGCCGATGATGAAATTCAGAGTATTGTGGGCAATTGTCCTAGATATACCTATAACAATCTTGATAATCTGAAGCAGATTTTATGTTTTCCCAGTTTATGTGGGAATGGTTGGAATAGTGTGTCACCACTAGATCTTGGCACAAGCACTTGTGGTTCATGTGCACAATGCAAGTATGTGGACAGATCAAGGTTCTTCAGGAACCCCAATGACGGTAGGTTATGGGAGATTAGGTGTAGAGCAGATTGCTGTACTAGGAATCTGGTATATGTGGCTTGTTGCCAAATTTGTTTCGCGTTTTACGTGGGGAAGACCAATAGGTCTCTACGCGAAAGAATCAGGGACCATTCCTACTGTTTCATGAGATCCGACACATACAGTGCAATTGCTAAGCATAGGATTCAGAATGAGAATCATGACTTTTTGTTTCAAGTGCTACAAGTATTGCCAGTCAGGATCAGGGGTGGTGATTTAGTGAATTCCACTGAGTTAGCAGAATCCGAGTGGATTCTGAGGTTGGCAGCCCACCGTGGACGAGGTCTGAATGACTTCGTACCACTTAAGCCCAAATTAAAAACTAGGTCTATCAAGAACTAGGCCCATTGTCAATCAGACCGATTTACTTTGATCTTATATTTATATTTATTAGTAATCATGCTATTGTTATTATTTTATTTTTATTTTTGTCATGTTTGTATATTATACTATATATTCATTAGAGTAAGGTTGTACAGTTTTTATATATGCAATATGTATGAATAGAACATATTTATGTTATGCAACATTGTTTTTATTAGTAGACAGGTCTATTCAAGATGACAGGAAATGATGTATGTTTCAGCTGTAGGTCTAAGGAAATGATGTATTTTGAAAAGGGACATAAATTGAGGTTAGATGCTTTTGAATGTATAACGTCTGAAGAAGAGGGAAACCTCGATAGCGCTAACGTTATTTGTTACGTTTTTGTTATTAAACGCTGCTTGTTTTTATAAACGCTTTTTACTGATTTTTTGAAGAGTTACCACGCTACATCCAGTTGGGCTTTGTTCTTGGATTTATTTGTTTCTTGGACATTTTGGGCAAACGTTTTTTACTTCTTGTCTGCGTGGATGGATGCGGTGGTGGAATCAGGTTCAACCGTGATAAGGAAAGAGAGACCAGTACTTGGTACCATGGGACCGCTATGTAACGTTTTGCAAGATTTGGTTAATCCACTTTTAACGGATGGTGGTTTCATTGAAACAGAATATCCTGTAGTAGATACCGACACTGAGACTTTAGTAAAACAACTGAAAAAGGACATTGAAAATAACCTGTTTAGATTTAAACGCCTCCAATGTCAGAGGCATCATATGGAGGCAAGCATTCAGTTAAAGATTGTTCCTCGTGGCTTACGGATCTTGAATATGCCGAGTTACGGCAACATATATCCGGAATTATTGTTACGGTGGCAAAACATTAATCTACAAGCTAGCATGGACTACATGAGGCTGCTTGTGGATTTCTTCAAACCTAAAGAGACTGAATTGCTGGATATCTTAACTCAACAGCAGGATAAGCTAACAGGATTGATGGGAAGTGATTCGACGGATCTATTTTTACAAGAGATAGTCGAACGTGTTAATCGCTATGGCAACAATTTGCTTACACACAAAAGGAAGAAGATCAACAGGGACAAGCGAGATTTTGAATCTAACTGTGTGTTTGTTTGGCCTAGAACTGTACCCCCTAAGGATGTGCCCTCCAAGGTTGTGCCCCGTAAGGATGTCTCATCTGACATCAACAGAGGTATACATCTACAACCTCGAAGCAACAATGAGACAGCTGTTGTCGATGGAGAAAGGATGGAAGCAGGGAGTTTGGCTGAAGTAAATGGGGCTAGATCACCTTTATTGGTGAATCAGGAAAGCTCCTTGGATAGTGCTGCTGTTAATAATTTCAACTTAGCTCTATTGAGTCCTAAATCAGTGACTTCTGTATATTTCACACCAACTGAACAAAGACCGGTGCCAACAGGACCTGTGGAGACATCTATGATTCGAACGGATACTGTTGTGAGATGCAAGATACACTTGGAAAATTTAAGAGAGGGCCGTCAACAGGATTTTGGAACAGTTCCGTTCCCCATAAGGAACGGGAGGAAACGGTCCATAGACCACGACAACGAGCAAGTGGCCAAACGTCTGGACAACAAAGTGGAGAGGTACAATCAACAGCACAGACACAAATGGAAGCCAAATCATTGATATGGAATATATCTGACTATCGTTTAACTGCAGCAGAGACAATGCTTTTGGAGAAAGGACTTTCTTTCATTCCAACCAAGAAAGCAGGTATAAGCAATTATTTACTTGCAATCAGACTTTTCGTTAGGAATGTTAATTTGAAGCTCATGCATGAAGGATCTACGCATGTCAATGAATGTCCTTTTAAGCGCAAGAGTAATGTTAATCCTAAACTTATGCCGAATTTAGAACTGTTTATAAAAGCTGTAGAAAACGATCTGTATCAAGGTGGCTTATTTGACTCTTTGCAGTTGACTGACAATCTGGATTCCACCTTGAGTGATGCTTTGGCTTCACTTAAGAATAACAAGCAAATTATCATTCGACCGGCTGACAAAGGTGGACAGACTGTTATCATGAATAGAACTTATTATATTGACTCTATGCTAAGCATGCTTAGTACAGATGCCTATGAGACCGTCACTTTTGAGATGATTGAGGAAAGTTGTTTGAAAATACAAAATATGTTAGATGATTGCCTGTCTCTAGGATTGCTAACAAGACAATTGTATGATTATTTTTCTGTAGATTTTCCAGTATTACCAAGTATGAATGGACTCCCGAAGGTTCATAAAAATGCCTTTTAAGCCCTTATTTAGACCAATTGTGGCTGGAGAGGGTTGGAGTACGCAACCTTTCTCGATTTATTTAGATACCAAACTTAAACAGGTTTTATCAAAAGTAGATTATGTTCTTAAGGACACAGGTCAATTTCTGACCGATTTGTACAGCTTTACCAGAAATTTGACACAGGTAGATGAGTTAGAATTGGTGACGATGGGCGTTAACTCATTATTTACCTGTATACCTAATGAGACCGGTATAAGGATGGTCAGTAAACTGTTAGGGGAGATGTTCTCTGAAACTGAGACAGATCTATTGACATTGTTGTTAGAAACAGTGTTGGAGAACAATTTCTTTTGTTCATGGAACAACCATACAGGCAATCTACAGGAGTTGCCATGGGTACCAGCTGTGCCAACTCGCCAATTTGGTGATGGTGGCATGGGAGAAGGAGGTCATCTCTACTTGTTCCAGCATCGTCTTTTATAGACGTTTTGTAGATGACCTCTTTCTCCTATGGGCTGGTACTGTAGAATCATTAGAGGCATTTTTTACCCATGTGAACAATCTAGATTGTTTTTTGAAGTTCACATTTGAGCACTCTGCATATGAGATCAATTATTTAGATACTACTATTTATAAAGAGTCAGGTAAACTAGGAACTAGGATACACAGGAAGGATTGTTACAGGCCCACTTATTTGGCCACAGACAGTATGCATCATCCAGGAACATTCAATAACATCGTCAAAGGGCAAGTCTTAAGAACATCTAGACTTTGCTCTGATGACAATGTGTTCTATAAAGAATTGCAGAATTTGGAGAATAACTTTACCAGTAGAGGTTATGACAAGTTCCTTTTGAATTCTACTATGAATCAAACCATTCGGTTAAGACAGAGCAGGGGGAGACCCTATTACTCTGTGTCTTATACAGAGAGTACTACTACAGTTAGGCCATCTGTGCCCGTGAGGTTACCTGTCGTTTTACCATATGCCAAAGATGTGCAGGCTGTGCAAAGGGTTTTATTTGATCATTGGAATATTCTAACAGCCGATGATGAAATTCAGAGTATTGTGGGCAATTGTCCTAGATATACCTATAACAATCTTGATAATCTGAAGCAGATTTTATGTTTTCCCAGTTTATGTGGGAATGGTTGGAATAGTGTGTCACCACTAGATCTTGGCACAAGCACTTGTGGTTCATGTGCACAATGCAAGTATGTGGACAGATCAAGGTTCTTCAGGAACCCCAATGACGGTAGGTTATGGGAGATTAGGTGTAGAGCAGATTGCTGTACTAGGAATCTGGTATATGTGGCTTGTTGCCAAATTTGTTTCGCGTTTTACGTGGGGAAGACCAATAGGTCTCTACGCGAAAGAATCAGGGACCATTCCTACTGTTTCATGAGATCCGACACATACAGTGCAATTGCTAAGCATAGGATTCAGAATGAGAATCATGACTTTTTGTTTCAAGTGCTACAGGTATTGCCAGTCAGGATCAGGGGTGGTGATTTAGTGAATTCCACTGAGTTAGCAGAATCCGAGTGGATTCTGAGGTTGGCAGCCCACCGTGGACGAGGTCTGAATGACTTCGTACCACTTAAGCCCAAATTAAAAACTAGGTCTATCAAGAACTAGGCCCATTGTCAATCAGACCGATTTACTTTGATCTTATATTTATATTTATTAGTAATCATGCTATTGTTATTATTTTATTTTTATTTTTGTCATGTTTGTATATTATACTATATATTCATTAGAGTAAGGTTGTACAGTTTTTATATATGCAATATGTATGAATAGAACATATTTATGTTATGCAACATTGTTTTTATTAGTAGACAGGTCTATTCAAGATGACAGGAAATGATGTATGTTTCAGCTGTAGGTCTAAGGAAATGATGTATTTTGAAAAGGGACATAAATTGAGGTTAGATGCTTTTGAATGTATAACGTCTGAAGAAGAGGGAAACCTCGATAGCGCTAACGTTATTTGTTACGTTTTTGTTATTAAACGCTGCTTGTTTTTATAAACGCTTTTTCACTGATTTTTGAAGAGTTACCACGCTACATCCAGTTGGGCTTTGTTCTTGGATTTATTTGTTTCTTGGACATTTTGGGCAAACGTTTTTTACTTATATATTTATATATATTTACATATATTGTCATATGGGCCGACACAATTTTAGTAAAGAGTTCTTGAATATGGCTTGGAAAACTACTTTCTCAAAAGTTAAAGAATAATAAATCTAATTATTTCATAAAGAGTGAGGAAGAAAATGGGAAATATTCACACAACCATAGAATAAATAATATTCTTATAGCACTGATACTACATGATAGAGACTCTAGAGGTGGAAAATTACCCTAAACAAATTGCGAGTATAATGAAACTACAATCTAAAAAAACATAGGTATTATGAGAATTTAACCAAAATAACTAATTAACAAGGTATTGGAGTCTTTGCAATGTGAATTAAAGCAAATGTGTCATGTTGGATTGATATGTGAATTGTTGTACTAAGATGAAACAAATTTTGTTAAATGTAATTGGAAAATTGTTTTTGTAACTCTGATTATAAGAAACTCCGCAAGTAAGATTTAACAAGTATAAGCAGGTTATTGATGTATAAATATTATTGCTTTCACATGAATTTGCATATACTTGTTTATTAGCTGATCATATTAATTCGTTAATATATGTAAATGGTGACATACTAAGCATGAGGTTAAGAGAGATTAGTTTAAACATTAGTCACAGATTTAGAAGGTTTGTGTGGGTACTTGTGTTACTCATGCAAAGAGGTATATTACCTCATAGAGATAGGAAAATGTGTAATAAATTAGAATTAGTTAAATTAGAAGTTTCATTGTTTTCTTATACTGTTTTGGTGTCTACAGAAGATAAGCAGATCTTCTATGTAAACAATAGTGTAAATTATACATATAATGCAAACCAAGAGTTAAATCTATGTATATCAACTGTCATACAAATAAATCATAAACCAACACATGAAATATCTACCTATAAATGTTAATGGATTAAATAATAATATCAAAAGGAGAAGTCTATATAAATACATAAATCTACACAATCCACAAATAGTATTTCTTCAGGAAACGCATCTATTAGATAAAGATATAAACAATCTCAATATTAATAACTACACAGTATTAGTAAGTTCTCAATACAAACAAAAGAAGAGAGGAGTAGCCATATTAATGCATAATACAATTATTTCCCCTAGAATAATTAACACTTATCAAGACACATCTGGTATGTTTTGCTTAGTAAATATAGAGTTAAATAGGAAAATATACACTTTAGTTAACCTATATTGGATACCAGGACTTGGCGTAGGAACAGTAAAACATCATACTGAAAAAATATTACATTTAACTAAAGGTAGTCTAATAATGGCAGGAGACTACAACTGTATAATAGATGACAAAGATACAGATTCAAAAAGTAAAAGAAGAAAGTTACCTATATCAAAGACACTTTCGAAGTTTACAGACGCAATCTCCATAAAAGATATAAATGAAGTTGCTGACCCAGACTCATTAATTTACACTTTTTACTCACATAGATATAAGACTAGTTCCAGAATTGACAGGATATACATATCCAATGATCTAGTAACAAAAATAAGTAATGTCAAAATAATAAACTGTCCATTATCAGATCATAATGCTCTGGTTTTTGAAATGGAGCTTATGCATATAAATAATAATCCCATAACAAGAATACCTTCATATGTTACAAAATTAACAGACTTTAACGAATTTTTTGAAGGTGAAATAAAAACTTTCCTTGAACTAAATACCACAGAGAACATTTCAGAAATATATATCTGGGACTCCTTAAAAGCATATATTTATGGAAAAGTACTATCCTGGTATATTAATAAAAGAAAAATATGGAATAAAGACATGCTAGAATTACAAAAGAAAGCCGATAAATTAAAACTAGAAATTCAAGAAGGAAATAAAGATTTAATTCAAGAATTACTACAAATTAACAACAAATATGCGGAAATTTTAAATCATAAGACAATGATTAACCTAGAAAAGATAAAATTAAATTCTTATTCAACAAATTCAGCACATCAGAGGCAACTAGTTAATAGAACAAAAAAAATAATAAAATCTAAGCAAATAATATAATTATATATCCCTAATACAAAGAAAAAAGTCACGGATCTAAATAGTATATTAGAAGCCTTTAGATCACAATACAACTATGATAATCTTTCAAGCATTCATGAAAGACCTGACAAAGATATAAAAAATTATCTTAAAAACAAAATTCTTACTAGATTAACACAGGAGCAAATTGACACTATAAGCAAACCAATTACTATGACAGAACTAAAATCACAGATTAAAAAGCTTAAATTAAATAAAGCACTTGGCCCTGATAATATAATATCAGAAATGTATAAAGTAATACCTAATCAAGCTATATCTTTACTCTTAAAAGTATACTCCATAGTTAATCAAAATATAATTATACCACCTTCATGGAAATATTCATTGATATCACCAATAATTAAATCAGACAAAGATGAGAAACAATGTTCATCATATAGACCAATATCATTATTAAACATTGATTATAAAATGTTCATGGCAATATATGCTGACATAATTAAACACTTTCTTCCCATGCTAATACATGATGACCAGACAGGATTTATCAAAGGAAGAAATACATATGATAATCTTAAAAGAATTTTGTCATTGATAGATTATAGTAAACATGCAAACTTGGATTTAAATATAACATCCTTAGATATTAATAAAGCATTTGATTCTGTTAACTGGAATTTCCTTACACTAGTCCTAAAATAGTATAATTTTCCTACATCTTTTATCGTCCTTATTCACTCACTATATAAAGACTCCATAGCATATGTTAAATTAGGTTCATATAGATCTGGTCCCATACCAATCAAAAAAGGAACTAAACAAGGCTGTCCCCTATCACCACTATTATTTGCATTACTTATAGAACCATTTGCAAATCAGATAAGATCAAATAGTAATATTAAAGGCATCTGCATCAACAAAACTTTATCTCTTAAATTACAATTATTTGCAGACGATATACTTCTTACCCTATCAGACACTAATGCATCTTTACAAGCTTTGTTTAAAGAAATAAATAATTTTCAAACTATTTCAGGTTTACAGTTCAATGAAAACAAAACAAAAATTATGTCATGTAATACTAAAAAGAAACATATAAACAAAAAATATTCCAAATACATAGCAGAGGATAATAAAATAGTATATTTAGGCATAGATCTACTTGAAGACTTAACTGACTCACTTATATATAATTATAATTATAATAAAACACTAGATAAAATAGAGCAAGCGATATCTACCTGGAACAAATATATGTTTACAATGGGAGACAGATTATACCTCATTAAATCAATTATTTTTCCTAAAGTATTATATCTAATACAAAGTTTTTCACTGCCACCTCCCAAGTATATCACTCAGAGATATAATAAACTAATATTAATTTTTTTATGGTTCCCAAACAAACCCCGAATTGCTTTAGATAAACATTTACCAAACTGGGAAGATGGAGGAATTAATTTACCTGATATTGAGATATATGTTATGTCCTCTGTCCTTAAAAATATAACATTATGGTTAAATGCTCACTCCAAACCTATATGGAAACAATTACATGAACAGGTCTATACTGAACTTAGTCATAACAACAGATCAGATCATTTAACTATAATACCATTTCCTTTAGTTTGGGTGTTAAAAGATTATCTAGAAGGCAAAAATAAAAATAATAAACTGCCATCCAAATATATGAACATCACACTAACAACATTTAAATCATTCATAAACAAAGTCCCAAATATTAATTCATGGTTATTTCTGATCTTTCCTTTAGCCTTCGCACCCACTATCCTTGATACATACCAAATTCAGAAAATGAATATGCTCAAGATAGGCTCAATAGGCTACTGGCATCAGCTGGTAGAACAAGAGAAAATATTAACTAAAGATCAGATAACCAGAAAATATAACATAAATAATGACTCATGGCTACTTTTGCAAAATCTAAGACAATATCTTATAAACAGAATTGGACAAATGCAAGATACAGTTAGACATACTGTCCCAAAATTTATTGATTACGTTATTATAATTAATAATCAACCTTATCAAGGTGCTGGATATCTATCTAACATTTACAAAATAATTAAAACAACAAAAATATATCAAATAGACACCTACTGAAATTATTATACACAGATAAATAATCACCCTCCTAACGAAAAGGAAAAAAAGATTATCTTAAAATCTTCCAAGAAGTCATCATTCTCAATAAACTTGCAGTTATTCACATGGAGATATTTGAATAGAAGTTTTTATACACCACATAAATTATCTAAGATGTATGCAAGTGAAGATCTATGTTGGAGATGTCAGACTAAAATAAGAGCAGACTGGCAACATATTTTTTATGAATGTAAGTGTCTTAATTTGTATTGGAATAATATTAATTATTTTTTTCAGACTGTTTTTAATGATAATTATCAATTATCAAAATCTATGATTTTATTCAACTCTCCTGTTCTAGATTGTGTGCCAAAAAAGATTTTCAAATTTGATGGACTTTAATGGCAGCAGCTCACAAAATCATCACCATTCACTGGAAAAGTGAGACTCCTCCTACATTTAATGAATTTAAAAATTTAGTTAGAACAATTGGACAAATGGAAATATCTACTCTGAAGAACAGAACTACCAGACTTACAACTTTATACAACTCTTGGATGAAAGTACTAGAAATAATTGAGAAAATGGACAAAGATATATGAACTTATATATCTTACTTCAGGTTACACCTTAAACTTATTTATGGCTTTCTTCTTAACAGACACCAATATATATAGTTATATAATGGTTTTAAAGTTTATAGGTTTTACAATTGTATATATATCATTTTCGTTTTTGATTTCTTGTAATATTTGACAAATTATCAATAAAAAAAAAGAAAAAAAGTGATTTGCAGTTCTAGAACAAAACTGAAGCCTAGCATTCCTTGCCTGTGAGACTGCACAACTTTTGTTTGGATTTACAAGTCGGAGGTAGATAGAATTTAATAAAATCGTTAGCCATTGATAAGCATATGAGCACATATATGTCAACTGTGTGTTAAAATCCATTTATTTTGTATTTACTTATACAGGTAAACAGCTGCTTCATCAATAATTTTGCAAAGTACATTACTTACATTTTATTTAAGATAAAGAGGTAAAGAGTTTTATTAATTTAATTTTAAAAACTTTTGGCTGGTATTTTATTTATTAGTTTGTGTGTGCGTCTGCGTGTGTGTGGCGACAAGGTGACATCTCAGCTGCTGTCTTCCATCTTTTGAGGAATGACTGCTGAAAAGCTATTGCTACCATATGAATATTTAATGGCTGATTTATTTAAGGATAAACATTAATTGTGTTCTTATTGTGCCAGACTGGTTTGGCTGATAGTAGCTTGTTACCATAAAGGCAGAGAAGGGGTATTGGTACTGGAAAGGTATCACTAACACCTCCTGGAAAACAATAGAGATTATGCATGTATGTGTATACGTGTGAGAGTGTGTGTGCGTGTGTGTGCGTGTGCGTGTGTGTGTGTGTGTGTGTGTGTGTGTGTGTGTGTGTGTGTGTGTGCATGTGCATGTATGCACATGTGCATACATGCATATGCTTGTGTTAAATAATCTTGGGATTGTTAAAACAGCACTGGGAAGCAATCAGCTGGAAACAAAGTGGGTGAAGTTCTGCAAAGACCATGATAATACATTTGGTTTCCAGCTGGTCAGTGCTGAACTGATTTGGGTGTGGCAACTGATAGCTATAACGTGTGGCAGTAATGTGCATTTACATAGGATCTTAAGACCATCTGCCCCTTGCATATTATTTGGAGGTTAGTAGTATGATTCATGAGAATGTAGCCTCTATTATTTATAAATTGGTGGCAGTGGGTGGCATGATTAACTCATTTGTCGCAGCCTACCCATTAACTATATAATCTAGGATCAAAAGTATAATCAGACACTAATATTCAGGCAGTTATAACACAATCCACTAGTCATCAATGATATGCTGGGTAAGCTTAAAATTGTGCACTTCCTTCTCCGTTGAGTAAGAATAACTGTTGAAGTTTGGAAAAAGGAGAAGCAGTGAAAATCTCATTTCTACTTAACCTGCATGCATAGAAAAATAGATTAAATTTACTGGTCAGGAGTCAACAATTTACTAATGCATACTGTAGTAATCCATAGTAGATGGAATTTTAGCAAGTCCTTTAGTACTTCATTACATTCCTGAATAATTCAAAAATATTTAATGGCTCTTATTTCTGTGATTCTTTTTGTGAAATTTAAATGGCTGCTGTAATAGTACATTAAAACTGAATGAAGTTTCAATTTGTCAGTTTGTAATCACTGGTGCTGAACTTATTAGGAGATGTTTGCCATAGAAAACCACTAATGGTATGATTTCTATATGCACAATGGTGGTGATGTTTTATCAAGTTCTTTTCTCTTTTCTCCAAGTTTGCACAACTTCACAGTTAATATATTTAAGTAACAAGGTGTGGGGGTGAAATACCCACATGCAAGATGCAAGGGCTTGTTTCCATCAAAAAACACTTGAAGACTGTTTTTTCAAGGTAAAGATTTGACTGGTTGTATTTTTCTGGCTGGACATTCTTGGAGTTGTAACGCAACAAGATGCATGTGAAACAGTTCAAATTCTTATAAAATAAATAAAATGGTACAACTTACTGGATAAATGTCCTATAACACACAGATAGTCTCACAAGTAAGCAAATAAACTTTCAGAGTTTGCAGATATGCCATGATTGGTTCTTTGCATGATAATTGCATCCATTTCAATAACTTTTGAAGTAAGAATAACTGTTTATATATTTATTCAATACTGACAATATTTTCCATTATAAAAGGGAGCTGTATCATTCTATCTCTAGTACACCAGATAAATACCATATCAAGTGGTTAAAAGAACAAAAGAAACAGTGGTGCTCTTAGGAACTCCACACTTTGTACCCATTGTCTTCTCTGCTATTACGATTTGAAAGTCACATTGTAACTTTCTATAGAAGACAGACAATTTGCAATTGGCATAATTTCTATAATGTATCGCATTTGCATATTATATGGTCATTTGTATCTGATGTTGCTTGAGCTAATTTCCATGCAAAAGCAGTTATGGTACATGGATCTCTAGAATCATCCTAACACTGTGCACTGCAACTCACCAGGCTATTTTGCCTAGTGGACTGCATTATTTTTTTCTGAATACCCATGCTATGTATAAGGTGTCTATTAAGCAATTAAAATGCATGACTAAAATGGTGTAGTCATGAGGCACCTAACATTGGGAGTAATGGGAAATGGCCAATGTACATCTCTGAAGTAACTCATTGTACTTTTGAAAGTGACACATTTGGCTGTTTGTGAATGCTGTCCAGACCCACAATGTGTGTGCTTCACTAACAGTCACCTCTGAATCACTTAAGCTACCCTGAAATACATTAATTGTGGCCACATACTCCAAAGAAGCATCCAGAACCTCACAGATACTTGGGTAAGAAGGACAGCCACCTGAAAATAGTTCACCTCTGAATCACTTAAGCTACCCTGAAACACATTAATTGCGACCACATACTCCAAACAAAAGAATCCAGGACCTCACAGATACTTGGGCAAGAAGTAGAACCTCCTAAAAATAGTGTAGGTCAGCTGTTAAGGGAGTTTTATTTTAACTAAGCTAGAGAAATGTCTAAAAGGCTTAAAATGTATCTAGTGAGCACATTGCCTGGGTCAGCAGATGAAACAGATTTTCCTGGCCACTGCCTAACCTAATAAACCTACATTTAGCCATAAATACAAGTAGCACATAGAAAATATCACACTCATGCAATCCAGCTGCTGAAAAAGGATATAATAACTGAGTATACTTTAATAAACCATGGCTAAGCAGTAATTACCTGTAACCTTTGTTAATAAAAGGCTCTAATTACCATCAAGTGAAATAATCCTTACTTTTTAAATAAAGTGCTTCTGAACTGGAAAACAAGTTAACTGGGTTAAAACAAACCCGGATAGCCGATCATTTTTCTTTTATTACATGCCACTGTCTAGCTCTTTAATTTGAACCTTATTGGTACCTGTAGCAGCCTCAACATCCTGTGTGAGTTTACTTTACTTCTTTGATAAATGGGCACCATTTTGAAAAGTTCTTCCATGCTGTCTGGACCCATGGCATATGTGCCTCACTAGCAGGTAACTTTTAATAAATATTCTGACTCTAATTGCAAAATACCAGATTTTGAAGACATTTAAGGGAAAACGATCTCTGTTTACTTTAGATATTGAAATAGGGGTAAGCTAATAAATGACTATAGACTGTCTATATTAGATGCATGAATGCTTAAAATGTCGAGTATGACATACTCAACAACTTTTAAATGAGCAATCACCCTAGCAAAACCCCAGAATGTCGAAAGAAGGAGTTTTGAAAAGTTATAGTTGGCCAGCCGTCATGAAGCCAACAGCTGACAACTAAAATGCACAGTACACCATTACAACTCCCCCCACAAAAAAAACAAAAAAACAAAAATAAATCGACAGACAAAATAACAACCTGGGGGGGCTATGCCCCCCACCCCCCTACTTACATAAACCAACTCTGAGATCTCACCACAGTGGAGGACTGCGATAACATTACATAGGGTGAACGTTGAGACCGCACCATAGTGGAGGTCTGTAAGAACGGCTAGACAGGGTGATCGTTCTGATGTCAGCTGTTGGCTTCTTGATGGCTGGTCAACTATAACTTTTCAGAACTCCTTGTTTCAACATTCTGGGGTTTCGCTTAGATGAATGTTCGCTTAAAAGCTGCTGAGCATGTCGTACTTGACATTTTAAGCATTCGTTCATCTAGTAGGAACCCACTGTAGACATAGCTGCACTGTTTGATTGTGTACTGGTGTTTTATAATGGTTCCAATGGTTGCATTATGGGATTTGAGTGTAGTAGAGTTTAAACTACATAGATATTTTTCCTCTAAAACAATATTTCTTTTTAAACTGCTTTGACTGTTAAAAAAGACTCTGACATCCAATTACTGTGGTCATAGTCACACTATTATTTAATGGCGTTCTGAAACATTAGCATTGTAGGATGTTTTATAGTAAGAGTTTAAGCTGCATAGACCTTTTTTGTTTTCAAAAATGATAATTATTTCAAGCTGCTTTGAAAGTAAAAATATACTGGTATCCAATTACTGAGGACTTAGTCATACCAATGATATGTAATGTTTGCATTGTGGTACTTATATATTTTAAGCTGCACTGACCATAAGCTAATCACCCTAGTTATCTACATCCTGCCCCCACCCACCATTAAGGAAACCATGGTAAAAAATTTCTCCAAAGCCAACTTCATGCTTCTTAAGACAGAAGTGGCGAACTTCATGACACCCATGCAGATGGACAATACAGTTACGACTGCTGAATCCTACACAAATGCACTCTATAAGCACTTACATGAGTGCATGGATTGTGCTATCCCAAACAGAACCAAGACACCTATCCTCCAAAAAAAGGAAGCCAATCTGGTGGTCCCCTGCCATAAACAAACTCTACAAGAGAAGGAAGAAACTGTTGCAAAAGGGAGTAAAATCCCGAGGAGAAGCTACTGATCAGCCTCAGTAAGAAGCTGAGATCCCTTATAAGATCCTCCAAAGCTAGCTATGAAAACAAAATCACCACTGATTCTAAAGGCAACCACAAAGCATTCTATAGCTATGTCAAGAATCTCAATGGCAACACCCAGATCTGCTTTGAGTTACAGCACGACGGCACGAAAATTACAGAACCAATTGATATTGCCAACATCCTGGCAGATAGGTTCAGTGCTAACTTTACCCCCCTCTCACCCCCTAAAGGGCCCATATCTATACAGGAAGAATGCAGAGTCCCTGTAATCACATCTATGTGGGTAAAAGCTGCACTGTCTAAAACCAAAAACACAGCATCCATGGGACCGGACAACATCCCAGGCTGCATTTTACACGAACTTCAGAACAAACTGGCTCCCTACCTAAGCACCATGTTCAATCATAGTCTCACATCAGGCTTTGTGCCCAGTGAATGGTGCACAGCAACAGTTATCCCACTCCACAAAGGGGGAAGCCACCACTGATCCTGGGAACTATCGCCCTATTAGCCTGATGAGCCTGGTCTGCAAGGCCATGGAACGTATCATTGTGGAACTCATAAACAAAGACATTGGTAACCTCCAAACTCTGGACCCCACCCAGTTTGGGTTTGTAAAAGGCAGATCATGCCTTCTGAACCTGATTGATTTCTCTGAGGCAGTCACCAAAGCTGTAGACAAGGGTAAGGTGGTTCATACAGCCTATCTTGACCTCGCCAAGGCTTTTGACACCATCCACCATTCTGGAATTACAGCTAAACTCACTAAACTATGTATAAATCCCTACATCACAAGATGGGTTGCCAACTGGCTCACTGACAGAACCCACACTGTAAAAGTTGCAGACTCCAAATCTGACTTTAAACCAGTGACAAGTGGAGTACCACAGGGTTCAGTCCTGGGACCTCTCCTGTTTGGTATCTACTTCTTTGAAGTACAGGGTAACATAGAAGGCCTCTGGCTAATGAAGTTGGCAGATGACTGCAAACTAGGAGCCATAGTTGAGTCCCCAAATGATGTGGACATCCTACAAAAGGGCCTTACTGAGATAGATGCCTGGTGTCAGAGGCATGGCCTCAATCTCAATGCCAAAAAGTGCATTGTCATTCTCTTTGGTAAAAACTCTGTACACATGAACTACCATATAAACGGCAGTCTACTTAGCACTGAATGTGTGATAAGAGACCTTGGAACCCAAGTGGACAGTAGTCTCTCATTTGATAATCATATCGTCACAGTTGTCAGGAAATCCTTCTATGTTGCACACCTCATGACAAAAGGATTCTCATCCAGGAAAAAAGAAGTCATTGTTCCCCTCTACTCGGCACTCATTAGACCCATTATAGAGTACAACACCCCTTTTGGAATGTACCTCACAAGACATCTGCAACAGCTGGAAAGGCTACAGAAGTACCTCACAAAGAGGATTACTGGGCTCAAAAAGATGCCCTACACTGACCGTCTCAAAAAACTCCAGCTTTACTCTTTAGCATATCACCTACTCCGAGGAGATCTCTGCCTAACATATAAAGCTATATCAAACCCAGAGCTGTTGGACATGCTACACCTTAAGAAATCCCAATCCCTTCAAGCTACATGCTCTAGGGACCTAAACCTTGTCACCACAATAAACAGGACATGCGGGAGGGATAGATTCCTGTCCCAGAGATTTCCTATACTCTGGAACAAGCTACCCATCTATGTCAAGCAAAGTTCCTCATTAGCACTCTTCAAGAAAAATCTTGATGATTGGCTGGGAAATAGGAAATACACCCCGGGGATCACTTCTGTGGCTCTGCTCAACAGGGGCACAGGAAATTAACTTTCTAGGGTGGCATAAGCCAGGAAACCTTGTTGGCTAGGCTTACTTAAGCCCTTGGGCCAATAGCCTAGTGCCTACCTATGAACCTATGAAGCTTTTGCTTCTTTAAAGGAATGTGAATAAAGAATATAGGCAAGAACTGCATAATGTGCGCTGTATACTGGAAATAGCTTTTCTCCAGGTATCTCTTTAATGACTGTAATTGCTTTCAACATTTTTATTTCATTCACCTCTAAATCACTTAAACTACTCTGAAACACATTAATTGTGGCCACATACTCCAAACAAGTATCCAGGATCTGACAGATACTCAGGCAAGAAGGAGAACCACCTAAAATAGTGCAGGTCAGCTGTTAAGTTATTTTAAGTAAACTAGAGAAATCTCTAAAAGGTTTAAAGTGTATCTAGTGAACACATTGCCTGGGTCAGCAGCTTAAACAGGTTTTCCTGGCCACTGCCTAACCTAATAAACCTACATTTAGCTGTAAATAAAAGTAGCACATGGAAAATATCACACTCTAGTAACTACTAAACCCTGGCTAAGCAGTAATTACTCTCTAACTTTTGTTAATAAAAGGTTCTAATCACCAGCAAGTAAAATAATCCTTACTTTTTTTAAATAAAGTGCTTTTGAATTGGAAAATGAGTTAACTGGCTTAAAACAAATCATGGATAGCTGATATTTTTTCTTGTAGTGCAAGCCACAGTCAGGCTCTGCTCGGGCTCCCTCAGCTCCTATACCCTACCCACATTCCAACCCATCCACACTATGCCTATGTTTATTTTAAACTAGTCACACACATAAACCCTACTACCCAACCCAACTAACAAACTAAATGACAATACTTTTACATAGTACTAGTCTTCCCCATAACAAGATAGCAATACTTATAACTAACATAACTCTCCCAACTATTACAGTACATCAATACATTTACAAAAAATCATTACTATGACTAACATTTAAATAAATTAACATGATACCCATCCATGTTACTGCAACAATAGTTATAACAATAGCAGCAAACCTCACCTCATACCACATTATTCTCAATAGGTCAGCAACCCCCATATCACTCCATTTATAGGTTCATAGGTAGGTACTAGGCTATTGGCCCTAGGGCCTATACAAGCCTAGCCAAAAATGTACCCTGGCTTTCGCCACCCAAGAAAATTATTTTCCTGTGCCCCTGTCAAGCAGAACCACAGAAGTGATCCCCGGGGTGAATTTCCTATTACCCATCCAATCATCAAGATTTTTCTTGAAGAGTGCTAATCAGGAGCTCTGTTTCACATGGATAGGTAGTCTGTTCCAGAGTATGGGAAGTCTCTGGGACAGGAATCTATCCCTCCAGCATGTTCTGTTTATTGTGGTGAAAAGGTTTAGGTCCCTAGAGTGTGTAGCTCGGAGGGATTGGGATTTCTTTAAGTGGAGCATGTCCAACAGCTCTGGGTTTGACATAGCTTTGTATGCTAGGCAGAGATCGCCTCTGAGTAGGCGATATGTGATGGAGTAAAGCTGGAGTTTTTTGAGACGGTCTGCGTAAGGCATCTGTTTGAGGCCAATAATCGTCTTTGTGAGGTATTTTTGCGGCCTTTCCAGTTGTTGTAGATGTCTTGTGAGGTACATACCAAAAGGGGCGTTGTACTCTATAATGGGTCTAATGAGTGATGAGTAGAGGGGAACAATGACCTCTTTTTTTCTGGATGAGAAACCTTTTGTGATGAGGTATGCCACATAGAAGGATTTCCTGACCACTTTGGTGATGTGATTATCAAAGGAGAGACTACTGTACACCTGTGTCCCAAGGTCTCTTATCACACTTTTGGTATTAAGTAGACTACCGCCTATGTGGTAGTTCATGGGTACAGAATTTTTACCAAAGGGCATGACAATGCACTCTTTGGCATTGAGCTTGAGGCCATGTCTTTGACACCAGGCATCTGTCTCAGTGAGGCCCGTTTGTAGGATGTCCACATCGTTAGGAGTTTCAATTATGGCTCCTAGTTTGCAGTCATCTGCAAATTTAGTTAGCCAAAGACCTTCTGTGTTAGCCTGTACTTCAGAGAAGTAGATACCAAACAGGAGAGGACCCAGGACTGAACCCTGTGGTACTCCACTTGTCACTGGTCTGAAGTCTGATTTGGAGTCTGCTACTTTCACAGTGTGGGTTCTTTCAGTAAGCCATTTGACAACCCATCTTGTGACATAGGGATCTATACCTAGTTTAGTGAGTTTATCTATAATTTCAGAGTGGGGGATGGTGTTGAACGCCTTGGCGAGATCTAGATAGGCTGTGTGAACCACCTTACCCTCATCTATGGCTTTGATGACTACTTCAAAGAAGTTTATCAGGTTTAGGAGACATGATCTGCCTTTTACAAACCCAAACTGTGTGGGGTCCAGGGTTTGGAGATCTCCAATGTCTTTGTTTATGAGTTCCATGATGATACGTTCAATGGCCTTGCAGACGAGGCTCGTTAGGCTAATGGGGCAGTAGTTCCCGGGGTCTGTTGTGGCCCCCCCTTTGTGGAGTGGGATAACTGTCATGGTGCGCCATTCAATGGGCACAAAGCCTGAGATGAGGCTATGATTGAACATGGTACTTAGGTGGGGTGCCAGTTCATTCTGTAGTTCATGTAGAAGGCAGTCTGGGATGTTGTCAGGTCCCATGGATGCTGTGTTATTGGCTTTGGAGAGTGAAGTTTTTACCTGTGCAGACATGATTACAGGAACTTTGCATTCTTCTGGTATAAAGATGGGCCCTTTAGGGGTGAGAGGGGGGTAAAGTTAGTACTGAACCTATCTGCCAGGATGTTGGCAATATCAATTGGTTCTGTATATTTAGTGTCATTGTGCTGTAACTCAGAGCAGATCTGAGTGTTGCCATTGAGATTTTTGACATAGCTATAGAATGCTTTGTGGTTGTCTTTAGAATCAGTGGCAATTTTGTTTTCATAACTAGCTTTGGAGGATTTTATGAGGGATCTCAGCTTCTTTCTGAGGCTGACAATGGAGTTCCTCCAATCATGGCATTTTACTTTTTTTTGTTGTAGAGTTTGTTTATGGCAGAAGACCACCAGATTGGCTTCCTTTTTTTTGGAGGATAGCATCTTGGTTCTGTTAGGGATAGCACAATCCATGCACTCGTGTAAGTGCGTATAAAGTGCATTTGTGTAGGATTCAGCAGTCGTACCTCTATTGTTCATCTGCATGGGTGTCATGAAGTTTGCCACTTCTGTCTTAAGAAGCGTGAAGTTGGCTTTGGAGAAATTTTTTACGGTTGTTTTCCTAATGGGGGTGGGACCGGGATGTGGATGTCTAGGGTGATTAGCTTGTGGTCAGATCTGACCAACGAGGAGCTGACCTCTGGTGTGGAACACCGGTCACCCATGTTGGTGATGACCAGGTCTAGGATATTGCTGCCTCTGGTGGGGGTGTGGATAAGCTGATCCAAAGCATTGGAATTGATGATTTCCAGAAAACGTTGAGCAAAAGAGTTGGTACATGAGTAGTTTTCCCAGTTAATGGTAGTTGAAATCACCCATTATTAGAGTGTTGGGTTGTACCTTAATATTTTCCAGTGTATCAAGAAAAGAGGAGTGGGAATCCTGGGACATGGTGGTGGGTCTCTAGCAAGCTACAATGTGGATTGTGGTTTTGCCCAGAGTTAGTTGAACTTGGATAATCTCGGATGCATTATGCTGAGCAACTAGCTTGAAGGTGTGGATATCCTTAATGAATATGGAAACGCCTCCACCTTTAGTGTTTCAGTCCAGGTTTGGTGGCCGAAAGGTGTGGTATGAATTATAGCCAGGTAATGCAGGGGTGCTCTCTGGAGCTTTGAACCAGGTCTCTGTCACTGCACAGATGTCAATGTTCTCCATTTTAAGGAGTGCCTCGAGTGAGTGCATTTTGAGGTTTAGACTTCTAGCATTGAGTAGGATTACCCTCAGATTTTGCTTGCTTGTACCTGTCATGGTGGTGAATTTGTCATTTGAACCTTGCCTAAAGAAGGCACTATAGGGGTGGCAAGAGCCTTTGCCAGTATTCGGAATCCCAAGGGCGACAGGTGCAGGCCATCTCTGGCAAAGCAGCGTGGTCTGTCGATCATGTCATCCCAGGCAGACAGATACTGGATTCCCTTAGAATGACACCAGAAGCTTAGTCAATTGTTAAAGTCAATCATTTTGTCCTTGTACTGTGGTGTCATTCTGGGTGATGGCAGGATGCTACTCAGGGCTAGGGTCATACCGGCCTGGGCTACAAGATCAGAGAGCTCCTCCATGTCTCTTTTCATGTAGTCCAGGGAGGTATGTCTCAGGTCATTCGCGCCAACATGGGCAATGGCAGAGTCATATTTGTACTTGTTGTGGAGTGACCTGAGTGCGTGCGTTATGTGGCGGATCCTGGCACCTGACAGGCAGCTGACAGTAACTTTTTCCTTGTTTAGCCTGGGGAGTGGAACATCAGTGTGCCTGGCTATAGAGTCACCTATGACTAGAGTGTTGGGTACGTTATGCCTTATGGTCTGTAGTTCAGTGGCACACTGAGTATGTGGACTATGTGTCATTTGTGTTGTGTTGGGGAGTGGAGGTTGCTTGCATTTCTGCTTTGGAGGTCTCTGTTGTTTGGGCAGATTAGTACAGAGACCCTTTGCGAATGTAGGTGTGTGTTTTGTGGTTCTGTGTGTGTGTTTTGGTGGTGTAGGTTTTGAGGGACTATGTGATGAGTGTGGTGCGGTGCAAGTGTTTCCCTTCTCCTCTTGACTGTCTAGGCCTGTCTTTGGTGAAGAGAGCTTTGCTTCCAGTTTGGCTATATAAGTGCATCTCTCACAGGTCATAGTGTTGGGTGGTAGGAGGAGAGGGTTGTCTGTGTACATGAGGCAATTTCCTTATCCACCACAAATAAAACTTTTAATAATTAAAATATGACCCTCAGTCTGCAATATTACTTACATTGATCAAATTACCTATACTATAATACCTCAAATAAACAATCTCAATGTCTCACTGAAATATACCACAATCATAGTAAAACTCAAGATCATAGAACACATCACCTCATAATTAACCCTTAGTGAAGATATCCATCTAAACCCTGGCCCCAACACCAACCCATTCCAAAAAACACCCCAACATGGCAGCCATAGTTTAGTAAACCTCTTTCAGAAAGGATCTGACCTCCTGTTATTAAATTTGAACATTAGAAGTATCACTAACAAAACCAACAACTTCACACCACTCTCACCCACTACTCTCCTGACATTGCTCTGATTACTGAAACTTGGTTAAAATCAGAAATTAATGATAATGAAATTCTTCTTCATGGTTACAGTATGTATATGGTAGACAGAACAGGCAAAAAAGGAGGGGGAATAGCCATTCTATTTAAAAGTAACCTTATTCTATAGATCCTACAACAAAATACTCCTGACTTCAGTAATACAGAAATAATCTTTACAAAACTTAAGATCAACTCCAAAAAATCCTTAAACATAGTTGGAATCTATACAACTCCAGGTAAAAACATATCCACCCTAGAACACATCGTTTACTGGTTCTCAAACTCTCTTCCCCAGGGAAAAAAATTATTATGACAGACTTCAACATAGATTGGAATACTTTCTGTAACTCACAAAACCCTTCAAATCACATAAACTTCCATGGCTTCACCCAAATCATACAAGGCCCCACTAGAACTGATAAAACATAAAATAGGCAATCCATCCTTGATTAGATATTAATAAATAGACCGTCTTTGTCTTTGTATGCTTTTTGTCTTCCAGATATTCTCAGAGATTATCTTCCAACTTTTCTACTTAGGGAGGGACTAAATCCAGTGAAACTCAACAGCTTTTGCAAAATTAGGAACAACAACAACAAAATACTTTAACACTAAAAATTTCATGTCCACCCTTAAACTCTGTAATTGGGTACCACTGAATCATCTCCCTCTAGAGGAAGCTATAGAATACTTCAATTTACCTTTTTTGAACATTCTGAATAGACTAGCTGCCCAAGAACAATAAGAATAAAGGCCAACTATGCCCCATGGTTAATAAAAGAAGCCAGATCACTATTAAAAGAAAGAGATAAAGCTTGGAATCTGTGGCAAAAAAGCAAAACACAAGTGACTAAACAGGCATATTAAGAACTTAGAAATAAGGTTAAAAAACAAATCAAACAGGAAAAGATTAATCACTTCCAAGACATTCAAACTAAATATCAGAGCAACCGTTAGAAGTTTTGGCCCTCTATTAATAAAATCCTACAACCTGGAAACACCCCTATCCCCACCCTATAACCATTAACAACTCAGGCTCTATAGCTATGCAGTTGGATAAGTATTTCACAGGGTCCATACTAGCCTGTACAAATGATAACTATTCCACTACCTTCACAGAAATTCCCACAACAAGCCCAGGTAGCAGCACCTTTGATTTCCTACCTGTACAAACAGACACTATAAAATACTGAAAAAACTCAAACCAACAACCCTAGCAGCTGATAACCTTCCAGCTGAATATCTCAACTTGGCTACTGATGCCATCTCCTACCCAGTATCCATCTTCATAAACCAATCCATCTCTGAATAAAAGATACCAGCAATCTGGAAAATTTCACACGTCATTCTACTACACAAAGAGGGAAAATAATTAGAACTGTCCAATTACAGGCCAATAGCTATATTGCCACCCTTTTCTAAAGTTCTAGAAAGATGTATCCACTCACAAATTATGCAGTATCTCCTTGATAACAACCTGCTATCCAAATTCCAACATGGATTTTGGCCCTACTGCAGCACTACTTCCACCCTAATGAGTTTCACAGACATCATTAATCAACATAGGAACAATGGTAAAATAGTATCCCCCATCTTTTTAGATCTGTCAAAAGCATTTGATACCATCTCTCATAACAAACTTATACAAGTACTCTTGAAACTAAACCTTAGTCAATCCACAATTACTTGGTTCAAAGACTACTTAACAAGGTGCCAGCAAGCTGTAAAATGGCAACAAAGTATATTGTCTCTACTGCCCATTACTCTAGGTGTACCACAAGTTCCGTTCTACGTCCCCTCCTTTTCACACTTTTCACTAACAATTTACACGCTGCTACCCTCCATGCATCCGTAGTCCAATATGGAGATGATTCTACATTAACATGCACACCATCACTCCAACAGTTACAACAACTAATGCAGCAGTTATTCTCTGCAGTTGAAATGTGGCTTTCTGAAGCTCAACTTATTCTAAACCCCCACAAGACCAAACTCATGATATTTCAAACCACTAGAGCTATAGATCCCCTCTCTCCATTTAAGATCACATCTGCAAACAATACCACCATCTCTCCTGTTTCTCAGTGTAAACTTCTGGGTGTTGTTATTGACAACACTGTGAAATTTGACTTACACATAGCCCAGACAGTCAAGAAAGTAAATAAAAAACTTGGTTCTCTTTACAGAAATGTACAATACCTAACCAACAGCACGAAGGTAACAATTGCAAGAAGACACCTGATATCCACACTCCTATATGCCTCACCCATTCTGACAAACTTAAAAAAACATGAGACCTAGTAACAGACTCCAACTTTAGAACACACCATTGCCTTGCACTCAAAGCTGGTCTTTACTCTCAAATAATAAATCCTTCTTAAAAGTCACCAAATCCAACAATGCCATTAGAGATTCCCTCTATTCAGCATGCATAACCAAAATCTAGAACTCATTGTCAACAGATATACGGACAACTACAAATTCTCTGCAGTTAAAAAAAAAAACTTGAATCCCATTTATTGAATACAAAGCTATGCTTATGCACCAACCCTGGATAACTTATGAGTGCTTTCTTGCAACCCCCCTGCTATCTAACGCCTCTATCCTCTTTTCCCTATTCTTCTTATCTTCTCCACACCATCCTTTCCTTCACAATAATTAGTGTGACTCAATCTCTGACCCCAAAACTTCCAGCAACCTTTCTCAATTAGTAACTGGTCTATTTTCTGTTTATTATTATCTCTGCCTGAGAATATAATATTATTTACCTGTGTTATCTCTCCATAGTTATGTGCATACACAAACTATTTGGTAGATAGACATATCGGCAGCCACTGTTATTAGAAATGTGTATATACCTTAGTCTATATATGTAAAATTGATGTATTAAGAACTCTGTATGTATTACACTCTATCTATATGTTACTTCTTTGTTGCAATGTTTTGATATTTTGTACAGTTGTCCTGTTGTAAATGTGGAGGTTTTCTCCATGAGTCTCTGCTGAAAAAGGAAATGTATCCAGTCAGACATTCCCGTTAAACAAATGTAAATTAAATAATAAATAAATAAATAATTCATTTATACCCATGCATTGCATAGTTCAATTGCACAGCTAAAAGCGATACTACTAAAAAGTGATTGCCAGAGTTACAGTGCTCATTTTGTTGTAAGTTAACAACTAGATTGGTAAAAGAGACAATCTGTCTCCTGTAAATATTGTATTTAATTTTTTGGTAAATCTCTTACTCCAGTCACATACTAATAGAGATTGTTAAACAAGAGTTGCAATGGATACTAGCAGAGTAAGAGAAAGAATGAGGGAGAGAGAGAGAGAAATTTATAGCCATGTAATTTTTATATTTTATATACTTTTACATTCCCAAAGTTTATGAAAAATGTGGATAGAGTGATCCCCTATGACAGAATAGTGATAATTATGTATAATATAAAGTACTCAGGCAAAAATGAATATATTAGGTTTTCTTACCTCATCCAGCAGTGGTCCTGAAGGATTAAATATGGATTATAGTTTCTAATCAGTGTTCTTTTTCATTGTACATGTTTATCAGCATGTATAAATATGTCTAAAGGGTAATAATTTTGCTCTTGTCAACATCCCACACATCCCACATGATAAAGCGCAGTCTGTAATCAGAGAAGAATATGTGTCTGCAATTACAGTATTAGGCAGAGCTTCAAAGAAACAATGCAATAAGTGCTTGTACATAAAGTACTTGTACATGGTAATAGTATACAAGCAACTCCACTCTCATTAAAGTCAAGCTTGGATTGCCACATTCTAGAAAAACAAAAGTACACATGTGCATGTTTGTTTATAATTAAAACCGCATTGTTAAATTTAGTGAACATTATTTCATGCACCAGCTATTGACAGCTTCAGATGATCTGCAACAATAATAGAGTTGCATCAACTTTTGTTTAATAGCTATTATTTTTCAGTTTTTCTTTCTCATCATTTAGTAACATGGACAATAGTGAATGAAACATGATCTTTGATGTAGTTATCCTCATGTATCCTTGAATTACTCACTTGAAGCTGTAATTCAATTATGTTTAAAGAGTTACTTTCATGGATTTAGAAAGCTTGTTAAAGCTGACATTGTTCATAAGACCCAGACATATTTATTACGGTTTACATTTCCCGGTCATGTCTTTTTACCTAGTTTGCTTGTAAAATAAAAGATTTATCGTTGTGTTATTGCTGAGCTCAAGGAAGTGAGCACATGCATTTGCCTGACAAAATCTGAATCAGACACAACTAGCCAAAGCATCCAGACCTTATTTAAAGATAACGTATCACACCTCTCAACCTTGTAGAGCAAGAAATCTGGACAAAGCTATTAATAAAAGTGGGACAAAGGCTCAAAAATAGTGACAATTTTAAATATTTTTAAATTATTGCTCTTACAAACTTAGAAAGTTGATAGAATAACAGGTTTTGCATTAGCATGAATTTTCTGAAGGGGGTGAAGTCTGAAACTCAATTGATTGCCATTATTTTCTAACTTCAGAATGATTTGCCATGAATTTGTCAGAAAACCAAAATTTTATGAAAAATGGACCAAAAATGTGAGGCAAAAATCTCTACAGTTCAGAGGTATGTAAGGTATACAGAATGTGGATGATTCATCAGCACCTGAGGGTGACAGTACAGCTTTTGATGAACTTTCTGAGAAAGATTAGGAATATGAAGAAAGGGATGGGGTCTAAGGATCTTAGTGACCAACACTATGTAATGTTCAGCCATAGATGTTTAAACCCAAGGTGTCTGTGGCTGGTGAGTAGGAGCCTGGTGATGTTGTTAAGAAGGCAGGAAAACACATTAGAAACTGACAATAGTTTTTCTTATTTTTTTTTGTAGTTTTTGCACACTTTAACTAGGAATGAATTGTTAGTGCTCGCCTGGTAGTGATGTTGAATATCCAGTGGATCAGTCATATTGTTACATTGCCAGTTTCCATTTCCAATAATTTACTATGTTACCATGGACAATGCATGACAAGTCAGAGGTCCCATTCCACGAAGTGCAGTTCTGCATATTAGGGTACTGGCTCAATTCAATGGATTCCACCACTTAGACATTTAGTTTACAGTTGGATACAGCAGAAAAAAATGCCTGTGTGTTTATCAGAGAGAGAGAGAGACAGAGAGAGAGAGAGAGAGAGAGCTATGGAGCAAAGAGAAAATATGTAGTATTGTGTATGATGCTTCCTTCCCTTTAATTGTAATAAAAGTCTCTGTGGAGTGCTTTCCAGAGTATGGTGAGGTTTTCAGATAATGTGTCTGTTACAAAAAAGGGAAAGTGAGCTATTTCTGAATCTCTTTCAGAAAATGTGTATTTAATTTTAAAAAGATTTATAACAGCATAAGAATGCACACACTGTTGTAAACTTTAGCGCTCTTAACATTGCAACCGTTAAGGCAGTAGGTGTATACCATTAATACATGAAGTATTAATGCCTTACATCATTACATTATGTTATATTAGCTTCACAGCAGAATGAAAAAACAAGTCTGCCTTTTAATTGCATTCAACATTCTACACCACCCATCTCTAACATCCCCCTCACCTTTTCTCCACCTGCCTCATGTCTTTCTGAAATCCTCTGTAGATTCTCCATCCTACAATATCCCAATAGTCCATTCAATGGGTTAACAACCCTCTCCATAAAGAAGTACATTGGTAGTCCATACAGCCTACTGCTTGGGCTCCCTCTTCTCGCGCCTGTCCTTCCTGTTCAAAATGACCCCTTCACTTCACTCTGATGTAGTTTTATGCATCAGTGTCATGTTTACATCTCTTCTGACCTCCAGTGAGAGGAGCACTAACTCTTTTACCTTCTGATCATATTCCTTTTAGTGGCTTTCCTCTGTACTCCTTCCATTTGCCTCATTTCCCTTTCCAGGATATTCTGGAGTGTATTTTTCTGAGAATGCACTCCAGCATTCTATTTTCAGCAGCTACTACCCCTTCAGTCTGCTTCTGTTGGTCTATTTCAGGTCTGATAAACCATCTAACCAGATTCTTTTCCTGCTGTTCTATCTGCAGATCTACTCATCCCAGCTGGCACTTCACATCAGAGTAACTGTAGCCCAATTGCAGTACTTTGCATTTAATGCACATTAAGTCTCAGTAACCACCTCCTTTCTCAGCCTTTTCAAATCCTTCCTTAGACTTTTCCTCCACATCCTCTATGCTCCAGCACCTGCTTCTGTGCTATCAGCATGGAGACTCTGCTCCTATTTTTTATTCCATCTAGTATGGCTGACACAAATACATTGAAAAGTATTGAATCCAAGGATGACCCCTGCAGAACTGCAGCAGTCACATTTTTTCCATCTCACATTATCACTCTCACAACCTACCTCTTTGTGATATAATGTACCTGTGCTGCAGTTGTATTCCTGAACCTTGATCCTACTCTGATCTCTCACAGTTTGCTTAGTGACTGTCTGGGTGGTAGCAGGTCAAAAGCCTTCTGGATGTTCAGGTGGTTCTTGTTTTCTGGCATTTCACTACCATGTTCCCATGTAACAGAATCATAAAACTTGGTCAGGTATGAAAGACAGCTTATTTTCCTTATAAACTGATGTTGGTTTGTGTCCTGAGATTGCTGTACTCTACAAATGGTACTTAACTTCCTCTCAGGATTCTGTCACTGACTTTCCCTGCCACTGCTATCAACACATTTGTAATTCCACAGACTTTTCCTTGTGCATGAGTATGACACATGCTGTCCTGCATTCCTCAGGCACATCTGAAATGGCTAATGATTTATTGATGGTTTCTGTCAGGGGGTCTGCTAGCATGCTTGCTGATTTTATGAATATTCTGGGGTGAGATAGCCCATCTGGCCATTGTCATCCTTTCAAAATATAGCTTACATCCTTTGAATCTTCTCCCTCTTTATCCTGGTGTCTGTCCACTGTTGTTATGCCTTGCCTCTCTCCCAGCATGACACCCTCACTACCTCTTTTTCCAGTCCTCTGTGATACTTCTCATGTCTTTACTTAGTCAGACCAGGTCTGCCTCTCTCAATTTTCTTTCTATTACGCTCCTCAAAAGACCCTTGTTCCTCTTCCTGATCTTTCTTCCAATTACCTTTCAATTTACACCTTTACTCTTCTCTCAATACTTGTCCTTTTGCAAGCACATTGTACTGTGCATCCTCCACCACCCACCCCTACTTTTCCACCTCTTGCATGACCCATCCTTTTCTCCATTTACTAGTCAAATACATCTGTGTAGCCACATTGGCCTTTTGTTGTTTTTACTTCTTTATCACACAGTTTTCTGTATTCCTGCATACTCTGTCCTTGACCTATTCACATATCTTGTTTACTCCCTCCTAAATCCCCACATAGTTGCCTTTCCCTTTGCATTTTGTCTGCAGTGACAATCATTTCAAACCAAGTTTTACACCGCCGGGTAGCTAGCCTTGCCGCTGTAGCTCATTCATACTGCTCACTCTTACACACTCACACCTACTGCCAATTTAGAGTGTCCAATCCACCTACTGCATGTCTTTGGAATGTGGGAGGAAACTGGAGCACCCAGAGGAAACCCATGTGACCGCAGGATGTTACAGTAATGGTATTTTTTTTTATCATTGTACTTCTCTGTATTTGTCTGTTTTGGTGAATTCATGAAAAAGGTAACCACTACCTTCACAATCCTTGAAAAGAAAAGTGCCACAACTCCAGATGATTGACCTTACAGAATATTCATGCTTCCTATTACTTCATCAAGACAAGACAGAAGCCCTTGTCTCTCACATTTACCTGTTTGCAAGTGTATATCATACAGAGCCATAGTGATTCAATACCACATACTATGGTCTGCAGCAGTACCACTTTGAGGGTATTACCAGTATATTGCATCTGAATAATAATACACATTACTAATTAATGCTGAATGTCATTTTTTCTTGTCTTCAAAGTTAAAGATACAAACTGTATTGTGAATATTTACTGTAGTGTAAACTGAACTGTGCAGTCTCAACTGTAGTATATATTTGTCTGATTATGTTAACAACCATTATTACTTCTAGTGAATGTATATTACATTACCAATTTTTGTATTTATTTATTTATTTATTTATGCATTATTGACCAAGTTAGTCCTATTAGATAAATGGGCTCCTTTCAGGGGAGACCCAAGGTGGTGACCATACTGACTAGGGGAAATTTGAATAGGGAGCTTCTTCTATTCTTTTCATGACAAAGAGATGTTGTGATACTTCTATTCCTACTGCAGAGGTGGCTATAAGTGGTGGTACATTGGAGAAAGGATGGTGGTGTATAGAGGGTTGTTCAGAGGGCTCTAAGCTAATAGAGAGCAGATTAGAGGGGAGAAGATTAGTATTTGTGTGAAGGCAGCAAGTAAAACAAATGTTAAGTTTTATGGGGAGTGTGATGATAGGAGGTACTGCCAGCCATGCCAGGAGAAGTAGGGCAGTGGATGTGTAACATATGCCAGAACAGCAAGCTGGAAGTTTGTAAATAATTATATGTCATTTGTGCATCAAACTAATTTGTACTGATGCTTGTGTTTAAAAATGTATTTGAAAAGTTGCTTGTCATAAAATGTATCAACAGTGTTTCTTGCTGGACAGAAAAAAAATGTGCATGCATTACTGTAATTATTTAAATGTATACATTGTAACAGCATATACTGGAAGACAAGATGTTAATCCACCTGACTTTGAAAAATATTCTTGAAATTAAATTACTTTATGGGTTATGCCATAAAGATGTTATCCCACAGTTTTGAAGGGATCCAGAGACACAATGTCTGTGCTAGAGAATAGTTTGTAGCTCCTGTAGGAACAGTAGAATGGTTTTACTGTTTTATGACTTTCAAATGCTGCAACAGATCTTAGAAAAGCTCCAGATATGTATGGTAGCACATAGGTGTTAAACCCTAGGAGCTTCAAGTGTTGGTAATAGTGTGGGAACCAGAAGTCAGATGGCCAGATGTATGTGATATCATTCTGTACAGAAATAATGTTTTAATATTAGATGAGACTGAAGTCCCAAGGGCAGTCTGTTCTTGAAAACCTGACTAGAGAGACCCTCCCCCACATCATCTTGCATTGGGGTAATAAGTAATTTAATTAGGGCATAGTAATTATTTTAGTCAATCAGAACTAGATAGTGAAATTATCTAATTGTTGTTTTTTTCTGTATCTGTGTGAAACTTTCCATTGGTGCTATTTTTAATATTTCCTGTGACTGAAACTCTGGTGTTTACTGTAAATAGATATTTAATGCTTTCTTGTTATTTTATTATTTATTATTAAATATAATTAAACTTCTCATTGTGGCTGGTCCTTTTAGAAAAATATTTAAGTTTTGAGAGTATTTTCATATATTTATTTGGTGATAACTCTGGCCACTTCTGAAAGCCTTGCTACTGGTCAAACTATCATTTGTATTAATATTGATTTCATTCAGTATAATTGGATACCCTTGTAAGAGCCTTAGAAAGCAGTCTTTGTAGTACCTGGTGGGCAATGATAACTACCTTATAGTCTGGGCAGAAGGGGGCATAGCTAGTAAATGTATGACGGCCTTTCCCCATGTGTGTGTGTGTATGTGTGTGTGTGTGAGTGTGTGTGTGTGTGTGCGTGTGTGTGCGTGTGTGTGTGTGTGTGTGTGTGTGTTTGTGTGTGTGTGAAAATCAAATCTCAAAGTGTGAGTATGTCACCTACTTAGAGTAGGGAGATGAAGCACTGGTTTCACAGAGAGAGTGGTGGAGGGCTTGGCTAGGGCACTCGGTTGAGGACTTAACTCTGAAGCTGTGCCAGTGGGGAGTCTTACTGGGGACCTGGAAGGAAACAGATAGAGACACCCAGACCCCGGCTGAGTGTGTGCCCTGTGTGATCTTGAGGGGAATTGTGGTTGATGCAGAGACATCTGCATCTGGAAATACTGAGTGTCTCCATTTGTATTCCAAGTGAATGTCCCTCTCCAGTGTCAGTAGTGAGGATTGAGGCACCTTGATTACTGGCCCAGAGTAGGTGATATCACAGGGAGAAATGATGGCTTGAGTATTTGATGAGGTGCAGGAAGAGAATGGGAATATGTCACTGACAGAGACAGATCTCAGAAAGGTTAAGATAAAAGAAAGCAAATCATATGCAGCAGTGGCTGGAAAGGAAGCAAAACAAAACCAGGAACTGTAAATTTAATTCAGAGGTCAATAGTGAGAATTCTTACCAAGAAGCATTGTGCTATTGACTGTTATTTTGTTTGGGACATTGTTATAAAACCATTAGGATTTGCAATTAGAAATGTAAGGTCTTTCATACATTTAGGCAAAGAAACCTTTTGTGACTTGATTTTTGCAACTGAATCTTTATTACAAAATTTCACTGTACATGTGAAAACCAGAAAAGTAGCAATTCATGAAATTAATACATTTTTTGTGATTCGAGGAACAAATCTAAAGAAAAAGTATATTTGCAGTTCATGACAAATGATAGTGAAGAAGATGCAATAAGAAACTATTCGGAGTATTGTAATAATGCAGAAAATATTATCAAAACAAAAGATGATAAAAATGTTTGAAAAAAGGGATGAGAAATGGAAATGAATTTGAATGTAAATGATGATGCTTGAAATTTACCTAGTGTAAGGCTTGTGTCTAGTTTCAGATAAATTTTGAATTTCAGGTACAACCAAAAACCTGTTATTTTTCCAGAAATGTCTCACATTTAATACATGAATACACAAAGGTTAAGTAAGTGTAATCATTGTAGGGACATACTATGACTAGATGTAAAATGAAATGGAGTGCATGTCACTGGGGAGGGCATTGCTGGTTTGGTTGCACTGAAGAAAGAGGGATAGCAGAATTTCAGCAAAGCACAGAGTAATGAAAATATAAAATGAAATAATGAACAACAAAAGAAAGATATAAATAAATGAGAAAGTAGTGTTAATTTAGGATTGGGAGGTGTTCAAACAGGATGACAAGAGGTGAAAACTGAAACAGAATTAGGTTTTGAAATTTTGGAAAATAAGCAAGCACAGCAAGAGGAAGAAGAAGAGGAAGAGGAAATAAAAAGGAAGGAAAGAAAAATCTCTTTAGACAGACTGTAAAAGTTAGTAGAAATTTAAAAAGAAAGGAAATGAACAATGCTAAATTTGTTCTAGCAAATGTGAATAGTTTTTTTTTTTCAAATAAGGCTAGGAGAATAAGTATACTGCAATAAGTGTTTAGATTTAGATACTACCTCATCTATCTGCAGGATACAAGGTTTACTTCAGGATTAGATGGATTACAAATTGAAGGGTTATAGGGAACAATGTTGTATGGATCCTATGAAAAGACAAATTTTCAGGGGGTAATATTTCTTTTTAATGAAATGTAAAAATATTAGGCATGCGTATGAATAATATAGGTAGGTTAACCATAATTGATATTAGGTTGAAAAATGTTATATTTAAGTTAATAGGTTTATATGCTCATATGGATATGAAGGACAGAGAGGAAATATTTGAGCAGATTATGCCATCTATAACATTTAAAATAATAATAATAATAATAAAGAGATTTTACTGTAATACAAGAAATGTAAAGATAAGGATAGGTCAAGATATAAAGTGAGTGAAGTCACCTATAAAAAGGGGTGATTTGAAAATATGGGGACAAAATGACTAGTCATTTAGAAGGGGCACTTTAAAATATAAATGTAAAGAGAGAGGGACTATAGTGGTAGGATTCTCTGACCATGTTGCAATTTGGCTAGAAGTAGGAGGAAAAAATTATTGATGAAGGAAATGGTGTTAAGAGATTAGCAGGAAAAATAATTGATTAAGATATGTTAATGACTGAGGGTGAGCAACTGCAGAATGATCATATTACTGTGAGAGCATTTTGTAATTTATTGACAAAGCAGCTGGTAATATTTAAATAAAATTATAAGAAGGTATATCTATGTATGGGATTAAAACAACGAGAGAAAGAAAAAAGGAACACACACTTATTGAAAAAGTTATGTATAATATGAATAAAAATATATGAAAATGATCAAAAAAGTGTTGGAGGGTTACTTTATATGCAAATCTATTATTTAAAGGGATAAGAAGAAATACCACTATATCTAGCACAATTGATAGGAACAATAGTAGTATGATAAAGGAAATTAATAATAGAGGTGAAGCAAAATATATGAAAAGAGATTTTGGAAATAAGTGAAAGAATATGTAAGAAATACATATGCTGATTTTGAACATGATGGAGAAATGCTGTAGAAGTTAAAGAAATTTTCACAAACAGCAAAGGATAATCTACAGAGAAGGATAACAATGGAATATTTGAATGACATACCTGTACTGGAGAGGGAGGATTCGGTATCAGGCAAGGATGATATAGTGCATAGTATGTATAAAAAACTTGCAGTATGGCAAAAATATATATTTATTAAGGGTTTAAATGAATGGTCAGAAGGTTTTTCTGAAACTGACATGTGAAGGTATTATCTTTTTTGTGGAAGTAACGTTAATACATGAAATTAAGAATTGGAGACTGATCACAAATAATGAAGATAATCAGATTTGTATGAAGAAATACAGATGAGATTTGCAAAGGTTATACATGAAGTAATAACATCAAGCATTCATGGTGTAAAAGAACAAATAAAGCATTATTAGTTCTGGTTAAATAAGTAGTGAATGGCATATATATATAGAGGAGTTGAAGCAAAACTGATGATGGGGATACAAGTAAGACATTTGATTATGTAGGTCAGTCAGGTTTATGGAACATCACGAGTCAGTATAGAATTGAAGGAAATATTCTAAATATACTAAGATCAGCATATGAGAATAATAGGGCTAGGATTATGATTAATTGATGGTTCAGTGATGAAATGCAGCTAAAGAAGTGTGTTAGACAAAATGCCTCATAAATAGTATATTTCCCTTGGTCTTGAATGCTGCAGCTTGTGAAATTAAAGAGTTAATAAAAAGGTATATTGCATGCAAAGACACATGTTGGGCCTTAAGTTTCTTTTGTGTGTGGATGGCTTCATTCTAATAGCAAAAAATGGAATATGGATGAAAGAGATGTTAAAAATGATAACTGTTACTTTGAAAAATATGGGGTTGCAATTGAACAAGGAAAACAGTAAAGGTATCGAAGACATTGTAAAGATAGATGATGCCAGTTTTACTAGAAATCATATTTTTTTAAGAATAATGTTTGGGAAGTTTGGAGAGGTACAGGTCTGGGATGTAGCATTTGAAAACAAATCACAGAGATAAGTCATTTTTGGAGAACAGTTAGATCATCTTTTAAAAATAGAGTATTTAATCAGTACTGTAATATAAGCTAGATTAACATACCTGGCAAATATATTTTATGATATCATAGGAAAAGGAGAAAGAGATACTACAATTAATATTTGCTATTATTTGTGGTTTAAGACTAAAGCCTGTAAAAAGAGGTGTTCTGTATCTAATGGAAAAAGAATGAAGACTCGGGTTGAAATACCTAGTTGTATATGCAACTTCTTTGCATTTATTCTGGGTTTTGAAATGTAGAAAAGGAAATACGTTTGGAATAATTTTAACAATTTTCGAAGTGAAATATGTAATGTTCTTGAGAAATGGAACATATAAAGACAGAGAAGAATATTTTAAGTTGAGATAAATAGGTAACAAAATAAGATTTTTTAAATAGAAATAAACATTAAGGCTTTGGAAAAAAGTGGAAAAGAATGGTATAATACTCTTGTAAGAATTTATGTTCTAACTCCATGGGAATCATTGGATAATGATGTGATTGTAGACATTAGATAAAGAAGTAGGCAAACTACTCTACAAACCCTCCCTTGCCCATGCTTGGAAAAACTTCCCCTTGTTTTACATTCAATCTCCCACACTTCACACTTTAAAAATGAACTAAAAGCTTATTTTCTCAATTCCAGAACCTGCCCTTGCCATGACCCTACCTAGTCTTCCTTCCCTTTATGTACCCTCAAAAGGACCATACTTAGTACCTCATTACACCTCTCTCTCCAATGTGTCTACTATGCATTTGCATAATTTTTTACAAACAAAAAATTTTATTGTTGACGTATTGAACTATATCAAGGTAAAATTGTTACTTAGCTTCCTTTTAATGCAACTTTAACTTTATGCATGTAACCCAACATATGTGAATCTTTTTGCTATAACTGCTATTATATCAATATTGTTTAAAATTGTACTTGTTTAAAATGTACTACTGGAGCTTTTCTCCTTGGGTCTCTAAGGAAAATGGGCCACAAGCCCAGTTAGCCAAACCCGGATAACAAATGTCAATAAATAAAAAAATAAATACAATTTGCATATTTAGATTTGTAAATGAAAAGCATGGAAGGAGGTCAACAGTGAGAGTTCATACTAAGAATGACTGTGTTTTTGGTTATTATTTTGTTTGGGACAATGTTATAAAATTATTGAGGTTTACAGTCAGGTACATAAGATCTTTCCTACATTTAGGCAAAAGAGGTTATTTTTAGCTTGACAGCAATGTTGTGGTATTATCATCCAGATATTTGTGTAAACTACTAGGAATATAACTCACTTAAACGTCACGCAGTTGTATGAACACATGAATATTTTGGGCACAGTCTTGTTGATTATAATTTTTTTTCAGCTCAGATGTCTGATGTTATTTAGAAAATAGAAAGTCTGGCAATATTAGTACAAAATGCCTTACTGGTGACAAGATTTCAAAACTTTTCCAGTGGAAGATTAAAATTACAATTGATTCAGAACTCAGTGCACACAAAGGACTGCCGCACAGATCACAGTAAAAATTGTTTTGCAGGGAATAGCAAGCAACATGCGCCTCCTTAATTTATATATACAATGGTGGTACAACAGTGGGAAAATGAGAAATTTCCAAATAAAATGTACAGTGGTTTCACAGAACAATGATCCCAGATAGCCTACAAGTCAAAGCTATATCACACAGGAAACATATATTCAATTATTGTATTTAGATAGATAAAACCCTATCAATTGGCTGTCAATCACATATAGGCAAGCTATTTTTCAACACTTTTAGCCACTTTTGATGCTGAAACAGTTGTGCAGAACTAGGAGGATTTACAATTATCAAACACTGCAGGTATTCCTTAGCATGCATGCTTCAAAAGAATTTCTTAAATGGCTTTTCTTTGTGAGCAGTCATGACAGAGACAGCTTAATGGAGATAAAGAAAAGTGAGATTTATCATGAGTGCTAATGTTTCACGGCTAGGCAACTTCAGACTTCTATTTTGGTAGAGCAACAGCTGATTGGCCCTTAGGTATTGTTAATACAAACTACTATAAATGGCTTACATGCAATATATGAAAAAAGAACCACAGTATTGCACTGGAGGGAACTCTACAAAATTCACAAGAAAAGCTACTCCAAAAACAAAATCACTAGACTGGAAAAATCGTTTAGCATTTTTGTCACTGTTTTAATTAAATTATTTATTTTGAGTAAACAGAGACAAAAGTACCACACTATTTTCCCAACCTGATTTATTTTTTGGAGTATCTTTTCTTGGGTTACATTCTCTATTCTATATCGCTTTGTGTGGAAGGTCTCAGGAGCATATTCAATAATCCCTACACAGTCCGCTAAGATTGCATGCACATAGTGGTGCTGTGTACACTACAGGAACTCTACAACCTCTGTTGTCTTCAACTCAGACCAAGGGCAAACTGAGCAGAACCAATACCAGTGGAGACAAAGTTATGTGTAGCACTCAGAATTTTAGCTTTAGGAACCTTTTAAGGACCAACAGGGGACATGCTGGGGGTGTCACAGACATCAGCATCCAGGATCCTCCATCAATTCCTGAATGCTATGCTCCAACTTCACATCCCTCAGAAAAATCTTAAAAATAGCAATGCAAAAACTGTATGATTCTATCAGCTGTCTAACCAAAATATTTAAAAAGTCTCCTTATTGTTCAGCCTTTCTCTTACTTTTATTTATGACTTGGTCCAGCTTTGTTGCTGTAAGAGTGTGGGAGGCATGTACACATTAAAAAACCTGAAAGAAAGCAGTATAATTAGCAAAATAGCATCACAAACACAGATATTTATGTATTTAACATTTGTTAACCAGGAAAGTCCGACTTGGAAAAAAGCCAATTTTCAGGAGAGGCCCAGGGAGAAATGTTCCAGATGCATGTCTTTGTAAATTGGGAGGAAACCGGAGCACCTGGAGGAAACCCACATGAATGCAGGGAGGACATGCAGACTCCACACAGAAGGCACCTCAGCCAAGAATTGAACTGGGGAACCTCTTGCTGTGAGGCAACAATGCTATTGCTGCACCACTGCACTATCCGTGCACTATATATACTAAATATATATATATATATATATATATATATATATATATATATATATATAAATATAAATACTATATGTATATATACTAAGCACTAAGTCAGCTATGCACCCTGAGCATCAGACACAATGCTTACATATCCCTGAAAAAAGAATATGGCACAGTTATCATTACTTGCACAGGGTGTTGGGGGGGGGGGGGCAGGAAGCCTAGGTTGACACAAAAGATAAGTGAGTGCATGTGAGTAAGAAAGAGAAATAGGCAGACATTTGGATAAAATATCAAATGGCCACTGTGTGTGTGTGTGTGTGTGTGTGTGTGTGTGTGTGTGTGTGTGCGTGTGTGTGTGAGTGTGAGTGTGTGTGTGTGTGTGTGTGTGTGTGTGTGTGTGTGTGTGTGTGTGTGTGTATGGCCACTCCAGATGAAATTGGTGTGTGAGTGTCTGCAAGAACACAGCCAAGCATTGTGCTAGCTCTATGTCCTAGTATATCAGACGGGTGTGAACCATGCATTGTAGAGGTGGCAGTTCATCGTCATTATACCTGATCATGAGAGCTGGCTCTGTCAGGAGTTGCACTGGCATGTCCATGTCTACGATCAGATGTGCTGCTGCTACATGAATGTGACTGATACCTGCTGGATGAGCTCTCCTCATGAGTACACTCAGGACCATGACCCGATGGTCTGCCATTTCTGAATATGGACACTTCAACCACTGATGGAGCAGTGGAAGTAGTCTCACTATGTGAGCGTGATCAGGCATGGCCACATTGTCTAACATCAGATGATGTGGCTGACATACGCACACATGGATGCCACCCCCCTCCCAGCAGACATTCAATCAAAGACCCCTCCCATTCCAATGTGTCATTCATCTGATCCAGTGAATTGGCAACATAATGGGGGGAGTCACACAAGTCAGCCTGTGCCACATCTACAACCCTAAGAATTTTTTTCGGAGCCCTGATTGGAATATGCCTGCACCACCACAACAGCCCTAAACATACATCAAGTGGCATGGAAAGACAGACCTGAAACAGGTGGAGGATGGATAGCAGGCCTCCTCCAAGCATCCCTAACTACTCTCCTGTGTGGCACCTCATCTACACTTTGACTATGGTCAGAGTCAACAGGCACTGTAGCAGCAGTAACCACACTACCCTGATTGAGTGTCTCACCCTCCACCTGTCCAATATCTGATGGCTCACTGGAATGGGTTGGCATAGGCCTACTGGCTGTGACTGATGAAATTTCAGGGGATGGCTGAATGTCAACCTCAGTGTCAGAATCCACCTCTGCACTTCCAATAGCTGTGGCTCTGTTTGCTCACCATCATCATCAGAGTCTGCCGATACTCTGACATCAGGTGGTAAGAGTCCTACATTTCTACTGTCTGGATCACCTGTGATAATAAGCAGCAAGCACAGGAAAGAAATTAATAGCTACACTACTATAGTCCAATATATGCTAACAAACTAATAGTGGTGCCTCTATTACAGACAGTACAGCAATACCCACACAATCTTGACACCTGCATCACATATAGGGATACAATACATATTTCTGTGAACTGCTCATCAGTACTGAAATAAAAATGTTGGGCTTACAATGTGCAGATGACTCCACAGTTCCTAGGGAGGATGGTCCCGGAAGATGTTAAGAAAATGGTAAGGACACCATCATCACAATTAGCAGAAATACAGGTGAAAAAATGTTGGCTGTTTATATGCCCATTAACAATACATTTAACAGAAATTTGGATGACAAATCCACCCCAAGCCCATGTGTAATGAACCAGAATGTGTTCTTAACTGTACCAGTCTATAACTAGTCCACCCCCCAAAAAAAAATGTTAAACAAACTTAAGTATTGCTGTCAATATTTTACTATACAAGAAATATTTAACAATTGATCTAGGTAAGCCTACCTGGATACTTCTCCCAGGGCATTCTTTTCCTCCCAGAAACAGTAGCACCAACATCAATCACATGCTGTTGTGCACTTTCCACTGACAGTTGACAGGAACTCTTAATTTGGTGTCAGTGCTGGCTCTGTAGCAGGCTCCCCAGGTAGCCATCTATACATGGGCCAATGAAATCATGTCAGTGGTTCTATGACTCACCTGAGCATATGTCCTGCTGTAGCCCCCAACAGCGTTGATATCATCCACTATCTGCTGCCAAATTTGCATTCTTACTGACATATCCCCATGACCTCTCTGAAACTGAAAGCCACCATGTTGTCTAAATGCTTTTACAATGATAGCATTCTCAGGGTCACTGAAGAGGGGTTTGCAGGGATTGGGACACCTGGGTACCACAGTCCTAGGTGACAAAAAACACAAAAGAAGGATAGTATACATAAATATCACATAAATAAAAGTCCTGCTTAAATGTAACACATAACTAGTAGTTTTTTTCCATATTACCCACTGGAGAAACAAAAACACCTTTCAAGATATTCAATATAATAAAGGATTTATGTGGTTGTAACATATCACAATCACACACAAAGCAATGCTGGATCCAAAACAGGGGGGTTACAATAGCAAAGCAAACCTCTGTGCAAACAATTTTTTTGTTTGTGTCAACACAGAAATGGAACTTGGCTCTCCCACCACAAAACAACAGGTAAATGACATGTTGCTACCAAAGAAAGGAATACAACTTCAGTGAACTGTTATAAGTTCTATCAAAGAAACTACCCCCAAAACATATGTATACATTCACCACAGAACATTAATTTTTATGCAATTACTAGTCACCTATACCTATGGCCAGTACTTCCCCTAGACATGTCTATGGGCCATCCTAGAAGGCTAACACCCCTGTGTCATTAACAATATAGGACAATTACATTTCACTGAAATAACAGTCGAAGAGTGTAAAGAGAAACAGTTGTGGCATTAATGCTTATGATGAAAGTTAATAAGGCTGTGCATATGAGAAAGTAAAATGCCCTGAAAAAGATGCTTATGCCATCAGTAAACTTCTAAGACGTGCATACAGATAAAAGTATCATTTGATAATGCATATGTAAAAATATTTTTATAAGTGACATCTGAGCATATTCAGTATATAACTAAAAATACAATCATACCTTATCAAGATCAGTAGTTTTCTGTGCAGACAAATCTAATGTAATGACAATCTTCTTCTGTGTTATCCACATACACAAGTTTCCTCACCTTCAGGTTCCCTAGCTACACATTTTCCTTTTTATAGTGTAGATTTAGGGTTGTAAGCATGGTGAAGATGCAAATGAGGTGTGAACTCATTAGAATTGCTAAATTCCAAATTCTTGGCTCCGTGTAGCACAGGTAAACATAGTGCAGGCACTCCCTCAATGTTTGTTGCTAATGGATTACAGCTGTGAATGATTACTGGTAGGCAGAAGGAAAACACAACAACAATTCACACTCCCTTACCTCCAGTGAGTGTGTCATCCAGATAGTGTAGAAATAATTGTATCACGGTTTAAATGTAAGTAAGCAGCACACATTTCACAGTTTCTATTCAGTAACATCCAACCCCCCTGCATTTGTTGAAAACTGTATATTATTACCATTTAATATTTTCACACATTTTAAGGACAATGATACAAATGCCTTACAGATTGCATAACTCAGATTACTGATCAGATAAGAGAAGAATGAGCAACATAGACTGAAAAATAAAACAGAGTTGTGTTTCTCCAAGCAATAGTCATAAATGGTTATGTGATCAGTCATTGTACTACATCTGAAATTAATACATATAGAAACAACTCATAAGTGCACAAGTGTCATATGTCTTGTTAATACTGTGGATAATGTTACACTTGGTGTTTCTGTGGCAATGAAAGTTAAGACATCCTTACTGTGTTTTGAAGGGTCATTGGTGTGAGAGTTGAAATCCAAACTTTTGTAAAAAAATCTTTTATGTATACTAATATATATTTTGTAGTGTTGTTTATTTTATAGTTTTCTTTTCTTTTTTTAATGCCGGTATTTGCACTGTGCATGACTTAGCACAAACACAGGAAACGAATAAACACAATAAATGTCATGTAAAGTACTTATTTGATAACCAATACATCAACTACACCTGTAAATCGTGTGCGTCTGTGTGTGTGTGTGTGTGTGTGTGTGTGTGTGTGTGTGTGTGTGTAGCACACCTGCTAAACACATTGATCTACACAGCATATACTATCTGTAGATCAAGTTTCAACTCCCACCTTTGTCTTTTAAGGATGAAACCTAATAAAAACTACTCACAAGACTAAAATAAGTTTATCTTTCCTTGTCTTGTTTGTGTGACACTTACCATTATGCAAATTTGAGCAATGGCCCACAAACAAAGCAGACAGAATACCTGCAGACAGGATGCAGATATTCTTAATTTCAAAAAGTCTATATTGTTGCATTTTTTGCTTTCCATCATGCCCGATGTTTAGCAGCTTTCCCCAACACCTGCAGGTTCAAAACACCTGCAGAGAGAAGCAGATGTTCAACAATTTTAAAATGGATGCAGTCTATTGGTTCTGTTGGGCACCATGCAAACATGCTAAGTGACATTGTGTGGCATTTAACACACAGACGTTAACAATGAATACAGAAATCTTGAACTGTTACTTAACTATTCCTGTGGCAGCAGGTGTAAGTGTAGGGCTGCAGTACAGATGGTCTTGGGTCCTAATAAAGGAAAGTCCAACAATTTTTACTGTTGCTCCATTTCACTTTATATTAAATGTCACATAAAAAGTTAAGCATAATTATGAATAATAACAATAAGTATATATAACAGTGGAGCTCATATGAATTATATGTATGACTGAGTGTATACAGAATACTATGTTTCTGTAATTATAATTGTGCTATTTGGCCTTGGATGGCCATCAGACTTCAATAGGACTCATACACACATGAATCTATAAACCAGGACCTTATCAGTTGACACACATACATGGTTAACCCATCAATCTGTCATGTGTATTTATATATAATTCATGACTATGTCTGAGAAGCACTTCTTCTATGACAAAGATATAAAATCACTGCTATGGAAGAAAATGCTTTGTCTGTTATGCATAGTTTTGAATCCCACATTGGGAAAATCAGTTTTATCACTGTATAAAGCCAAAGCAAAGTTGTGCCAGGTCATGAAATATATGCTCCCAGTACAATTCTGCAAAGTGAAATCACCTAACAGTTCCAGCAGCAAACAACCCTCAAACTATTGCCAACTCCCATATTAATCTTCTCTTTTAAAAACTGCTTTCCTCTCTGGCACTGTTGCTCTCTGCATAACATCAAACAAACATGGTTGGCATCTTTGTTTAGGTTTGTGCACTACCAGTAAATGCGGTAACAGGAGTTGGCAGGAAATCATTGTTAGCTATTGTTGTTCTCTTGGCTTGGACATGTCTGGTGGTAGAAGGTGCCCACTTTAGGGCACACAGGTGGGGTGATGAGGAGTCCAGAATCTTTATTTGACTCCTTGTAAAGTGCCACTGCCAACGTCTTTTGCAGGGGGATTATACCGGGTCCCAATACAAGTCTGAGGCTTAGAATAGTCTGGCTAAGGCTGTCTCCAGTGTGAGTGGCATTCCACGCACTAGAGAAGAGTGTAGCATCACTTTAATGACCTAAAAATGTGCAAGATGGATACACTCAACCAGTGGATGGATGAGTTTAGAAGTAGCCACTTTCCACATGTGTGTAAGTATACTAATAAAGAGAATTTCTAGTAGATAGAAAGCTACATATAGACAAGACTGGTTATGCATAATGCTCTTTTGTTTTTCTCTTCTGTTTATTCTACAGCCAATGCTGAGATAACTGAGAATAGAGAAGCCCATGCTGAGGATCTAGAGAACCTGAGGAAAGCTAGGGGTATGTATACAGCACAAGAGAAATATTATTGGTAGCTTTTAAATTAAAAAAAATATTTTCTATACAGTTGTAGCAAAGTAAGCATGCATAGCCAAACTGTAAAAGCAAACATGCATGCTTCAGTCTGTAGCACAAACTGTAGTAGTCAAGTGTAAGTCTGTAGTCAGACATTGTGGGTTTAAATGCTACAAGTAATAAGTATAAAGTAGTACAATCCTTTAAAAATATAACATAAATTAATTTATACACAAGTAGCATAAATATCCTGCTTTTAACTTAAATTTGTGCAATATCTGCACATTGCAAGGATCACTTTGAGCAATCCTTAATTATAGTTTGTAGTTGTTAAGACGTACAGCTAAATGTAAAAGTTCAGATAAAATACTGTTATTAAACAAACAAAAAACAACAGGAAGCCAGCTATCAAAGGAAAACACTGTAGTAAAAAGTATCCAACAAATGCAGCAACCAGTGCAACCACTACAGCTGCCATAAAATTAAAACTTTAATACAATAAAATATTCATAAAGATTACCGTTTTCAGATAACTCAGTATCCTTCATCAGATCAAACCTTCCATGCAAACAATTCTCTATTTAAAAACTTCACCAGCAAATCAAACTCTTTGCAATAGTCTACACCCCTTTAGGGCTGGTTTGAGAGGTAGGTTGCTGTTCAGGTTGCTTATCAGTCTGTAAGTTACCTATCGAGTTCATCTCAGCTGTCTCAGTAACATTTTTTAAATCTCCTCCTCTTGTATTCTCATTAATGACCTGTACTGCAAGAAGCGAAAGCTGTGACTATTATCTACAGTATATGTTTCATTAAAGGATTCTTAGAGTTATTTAACCTACTGTCACTCATATGTTTTGAAATGCATTCCTTCAACTGGTGATTAGTCTTGCCAACATAAAAGGAACTGCATAAAACACAGCAAGCAGCATAAATAATGTTTCTGGATCGGCAGTCTGCATAAGATCTCAGCTTGTATATTTTGCCATTCACTGGATGTACAAAAACATCTGAGGTTAAAATATATTTACAACAGGTGCACATATAGCATGGAAAAGTTCCTTTTTCATTGGAAATCAGCTTAAACATGGTCAAAGAGCTATTACAGAAAATCTGCTTTAAGTTCTTACAATTCCTAAATGAGAAACACAGTTTTTTCTCCAACAATTCTTCTAATGTTTTCATCACTAGTGAGAATACACCAATTAAGTTCACTTTCAATAGAAACAAATTCAGTATAAATTACCTGGATCTGACTGTATATCAGAAAAGTGACAAGATTTCAGTAAAAATATACAAAAAAGATTTTCAGAATAATAGTTATCTAGAGTATAGTAGTATGCACAGTGCAAAATTAAAAAATAATATTGTGTACAGCCAGTTTGACAAAACTAATCGGCTTACAGACAAAGATGACTATTTTTAGAAGAGTGTGAAATTTTATGAAATACATTTTTGATTGGAGGTTATCCCATGGTGGTTATAGATGAAGCTATAGCTAAGACTTTATTGGTTAGAGAGAAGGGGATACCTTGTGATATGAAAGAGAATGGGCCAAATTTAGATTACAATTTATGTTACATGTTGGATAATTCAGTGGATTTATTCAGTATAAAGTAAGTTATTATGAATAATTGGAATTTGTTAAAAAATTTCCAAGAGATAAATAAATTCCTAAGTGAGAGGCCTATTTTTGTTACTAAAAGAGGGAGAAGTTTAAAGGATTTTTTTGAAACCAAAAAATATGATGTTATTTCTAGTTATAATGGGATGTCAAAGTGTGAAGACTGTAATTATTGTAAGTTTGTTTATTCGGGCAAAAAGGATACTGTAAGTTCTAGGAATTATACTATTAACATAAGGGTTAACTATAACTGTAAATCCTAATTTGTTGTGTATCTAATATTATGTAATTATTGCTAGAGATTTTTTATAGGGAGAACAATATGTATTTTCCATCGTAGAATTTATGAACATCTTAGGGCAGTGGATAAATTAGATTTAACTAATGCCTTAGCAAGACATGTTGCAAATGTTCATAATAATATTAAAGTAGGGATTAGGTTTATTAAAATCGACCAAGTGGTTGATGCAGTAAAAAGATGGGATGCAGAAGATGACCTACATTGGAAGGAATATGCCTGGCAAGTAAGGCTTAATACAGATGCAGATCCAGGTATAAATGAAAGAGAAAATTTTAAAGCAGCTTTATGCAAGAAGGGGTTAAAGCATTGTTAGTGTAACAGTCATGTGACTTTTTAACATTTAAATGCAGTATTTTTTGTGATACAACCAGATCTGAAGAAGTTCTATGTGAATGAAAGCGCTTACTGGTTGTTTTTTGTTTTATTAAAGAGTGTTTATATTTAATTGTGTTGTGTCATTTTGTTTTTTTTATTTTGTAGATGTTATTTACTTCTTTACACCATAAGAGCTGCAAGAGAAACAACCTGTTAACACATAACAGTATGCATCCACTGCATGTTTATTCCAATATAGTTAAGGGGCAACTTCTACGAGCATCAAGACTGCATACCGATGAAAATGACTATACAGCAGCAAATGCTATGATGAAGAACATGTTTTTTGAAAGAAGATATGACCATAATGAAGGTGAAAGGATCTCTGAAAAAGTTTTGTTATCACTAAGAACATCCAGAGGAGCACCATACTTTTCAAGTGGACATTAATTGCAGCATGAAACTTTATGTCACAACCAATCACATAGGAATAGTATAGTTTTGAAATACACTACTGACACACAATAGATATGCAATATTATTAAATGTAATTGGTGTATTCTTACTAGTGATGAAAACATTAGAAAACTTGTTGGTGACATACCATGTTTCTCATTTAGGAATTTTAAGAACTTAAAGCAGAATTTATGTAATAGCTCTTTGATCAGATTTAAGCTGATTTTCAACAAAAAAGAAACTTTTCCATACCGTACATACACCTGTTGTAAATATATTTTAATGTCAGATGTTTTGTATATCCAGTGAATGCCAAAATATACAAGCTGAGATCTTATGCAGACTGCAGGACCAGAAACATTATTTATGCTGCTTGCTGTGTTTTATGCAGTTCCTTTTATGTTGACAAGACTAATCACCAGTTTAAGGAATGCATTTCAAAACATATGAGTGACATTAGGTTAAATGATTCCTTTGATGAAACATATATTGGAGTATAACAGTCACAGCTTTTGCTTCTTGGCCCTATGGGTCATTAATGAGAATACAAGGGAAGGAGATTTAATGAATGTTACTGAGACAGCTGAGATGAACTGGATATGTAACTTACAGGCTGATAAACTTAACAGAACTTTACCTCTCAAACCAATCCTAAAGGGGTGTAAACTATTGCAATGATTTCGATTTGTTGGTTAAATTTTTAAATAGAGAATTGTTTGCATGGAAGGTTTGATCTGATGAAGGATAATGAGTTATCCAAATGCACTAATCTTTACGAATGTTTTATTGTATTAAAGTTTTAATTTTATGACAGCTGTGGTGGTTGCACTGGTGGCTGCATTTGTGAAATACTGTTATTATTATGATAATGCATTGTATGTCACATATGATGGTACTAATTTTATCTTTTTCTCTCACCCCAACCCTTATCTCTGTTTTTTTCTGTGTGTCGTTGAAACATTTCCATGTCATCCATCTGTGACAAATGTTAAAATGCTTTACATCACAGGGAGGTAGGTCAACCCCAGTGGTTCAGCCTGCCACTACACTATTGGCTCCAGCACTGATACCCAACACATTTGCAACCCAACCTGGCTGTACTGCTTCTGCTGCCCCTGCACTACCTGCAGCCTCAGGCAGCACTACCTTGGCAGCTGGTGCTGTAGTACCATCTGGGAGTACTGTCAGAGGTGGGTATTTTAGCACTCATCAGTAGATGCCAGGGTTGGTGCATAAGGTCATGCACACCACCACTGATGCACACCTTTGCTGGATGGAGAGGCTGCTCTCTCTCATAGTCCATATGAGGAGACATCTAGCACTCTGACAGCCCATGGAATAAGGGGATAATTCTGGCAGTCATGCTGGTGAGGACTAGATTCTCACTTTCTCCATGTCTGATGGGTATGGGCTTCTGGTGTCCCCTCCCTAACCCCAATCATGGTGATCCCCAACCTTTTGTCTCCCTCACCATTCCTGTGTCTTGTCTTATTTGTCCTGTTTGTTTGCATCTGCTTCCTCACCTACCCTACTTACCTTACCCAGAAATGCCTACTTCCCTTACCCAACATTCCTCTCTTACTGTACTTAAAAAAACAATGAGCACTTGTCTTACAGAAAGAATATTCTCCCATACATAGCTCTCCACTTCATACATGTGTCTTTTTGACAAACTTGGTTTGGTCCAATTGGCTATGAAACATGATGACATTGTTGTCACCCCTCTTTGTTGAGGTAATGGTCCAAATTCAGATACTATTTTGTACATATTTTAATTTTATGCTGTTTAAGAAGTGGATAGCTGTGATTCTTTCCTACCTCCCTTCTGTACATTCCTATATTGCTTTCCCTTTATTCTTCTCCCTGCTTGCTTCCCCCATTTCACCACTTTCCTATCTACCCCATGTTAACACCTTTAATCTTATCAAAAAATAGAATCACACATAACACACATAAGTAAAAAAATATACCAATGGAGCCCTTCAATTTTTCGCCTGTATGTCTGCTTGGAGTTTGGCATTGTGCACTAATGCCAAGTGATGGTGAATTGCTCTTTCTTAGTGCACAGAGGTAACAAATAATGAATAAATGTGGAATAATGAATTATTTCATTGCGTTATAAATACATATTTAAAAGTATTAGATACCCCTGCATTTGAACACTATATCATCTGGGCTCCAAAAGAAATCTGTCAATGCATTTACAACTGCTGCTACAGAGTCAGATAAGCATCAGGTGTTTTTCATCCACTCAGTACTCCGAACTCTCAGAATCTTATCAATAAGGCTCGCATTTGCTTGCCACTTAACTATGTGCAAACAGGGAAAGCAGTATAAATGTTCATCTCACACGTGCAAACATTTTGCCATCAATTGAGCAACCTAGCTGCTCAGAGGTGAGCTATGGAAGGTGCCCAATAGCATGTATTATTTATGTTTACTGTATATGTAGTCTTGAGCCAATGAAAATAAATATAAAAACACAAACAAAAGGAAGGCACTTTTTAAGTAACAACACATACTTACACTGCAGCCATCTGTTATTTCTGCCCATGCACCGCAAACCTGGTCTGTCAGTACTTCTTCACAAATATATCAACTACACTACAGATATAAATAACAAATGCTTTCTTATATACCATGGACATTGATTTTCCAATAGTTGTAATAATGTGGATAGCTATTTGCATATAGTTTGTAAAGCTGTCTCTTAAAATATACCTGTGCATTGGAAGCAACAGCAAATACTACATATTGCATACTCATCAATCTGGTAACATACAGAACTTTAAGATCTTGGCAGTTGTACAGGCTAGCTATCCATTTCAGACAGGACTCCCAACATCTACTCTCAAACATGCAATGATGATGTCTTCCACTATAAATTGTCCTGCAGCCTTGTAAAAGTCAGATGTATGCCATGGTGCTTGGGAAAAGTACTGAGTTCTGTAGCCTGTGTGTTTTGAGAGGTAGGGGTTATGTTCTGTCAGCAGTCAATTGGTGTGTGTGTGTGTGTGTGTGTGTGTGTGTGTGTGTGTGTGTGTGTGTGTGTGTGTGTGTGTGTGTGTGTGTGCGCGTGTGTATATGAGCATGTGTATGTATGTGTCTAGTCAGAAGAGCATAATTGTGTATCATGCAGTCACCACTACAATCCCATGAAGTACCAATATTTTCATAGTTGTACATGCCTATACATTCATTTCATACAGGCCTCCCAATATCTTCTTTTAAGCATGCAATGATGATGTCATCCACTATAAATTGTCCTGCAGTCTTGTAAAAGTCAAACTTGTGCAGTGGTGCTTGTGTAAAGTACTAAGTTCTGCAGTCTGTGTACTTAGGTAGGGGTTCTATTCTCACAGCAGTCAACTGGTATGTGCATGTGCATATTTATGTGTGTCTGTCTAGTCAGAAGAGCATAATTGTGTATCCTGCAGTCACCACTGCAATCCTGTAGAGTACCAATATTTTCACAGTTGGACATGCCTACACATCCATTTCATGCAGGCTTCACAACTTCTCTTAAACATGCAATGATTCATTCTGCTCAATCCCACAGACCTAGTCTGTCTGTAGGTAAACAGGTTTACATGTCTGGTGCTATCCATGTTACTTTACACAGTTTTCTGGGCAGCAACACTGTTGCTAGCCATGAAACCATGCTTGTTTATGTCTAAATGCGGTGCACAGCATGAATATGTAATTAGTGCTGCTGCCCACTGTGCAAACATGTAAACTCCATGTAGGCTTTGCGCAAAGCCTACACAGTGTTTATTGAATCCCCATGCTGGTTTTTAGACCTGAATAAAATGGTACTTTTCAACCCCAATCTTCATTTCTGGTTCATTTTAGACTATATTTGCAAAGTAACTGTCCTGCCATCATGGTAGAATTCATATTTACTGCACTTTTACCTCTTTACTTCCACTTACTCATTTAAGGAACATAATAACACTGAAGTACAATTAGTACTAAAACTCTCAGTACCTTATAATAACAGTTCTCCTGATTTTGAACATTTCATAAAGTTGTACATTGACCTATTAACAATTGTTGACATTTATAGCTTTTGTTGCTTACTCATGGTGACATACTATGCAGCATAATTGTGTTCATTGTATGGAATCTTTTCTCTGATAAAATTGTGTCTCTCACTATCATGTCAATAGTGAGGGGGTTAGCAACACTATTTGTGTATGCATCACTACCTCAGTGTCAAACATTATTTGTGCTGTAGACAAAATGCAGCTTAAGAATGTGTATGTGGAAAACATAAAGATGGTAGTACACTGAAATACACACACAGCCTTTGTGACCAAACTCCCTGAGAACAACACTATGGGTGACAGCAGCTATTTCCAGCAGAAACATGCCCAGCTTAAAGTTAGTTATGCCTTATCTGAAAGGTCCTATATGATTTGCACCATAGATGCAATATCAGCCTTGTGCCTATGATATGAGTTTCTTTTGGATTCTTTTAATCCTCCAGTCATCATGGGTGTGAATGATCCACATGTAGACAAATTCAAGCTTCCATTTTGGCAGGACAACAGCCAATTGGCTCTTAGGCATAGGTGACATTGATTGATTATAGGAAGAAGACATGATTAAAATATTATTTGCCAGACCACCTTGTATAAGTGAGTGTGTGCTTCATCTCTGTCACATGACTATCTACTAACAGAGTTATTTTCTTAATTATTTGAGTCATTGCTTTGTGAAGTGGATGCAGATGACATAACCTGACTTTTGTTCACTTTGTCCATGTGAATTGGCCTCCAGTTTTTCATTGACATGCATGTTTTCTGAGGCAACATTATCATCTGCAGAGCATCAGTGTACCACAGCTAGGCTGCATTGTACACAAACTTCTACAATGTTATCATTAGTCTTTGTAACTATTTGCAAATAAGTCAGTAAGGTAATTGTACCTATTCAATCAGTAAACGTAATGATATCTGGACTATATAGTAGTTATTTGACTTGAATTTTGGAACACAATAGAATGACTTTCTGAAGACATGAAAAACGCCTGACATTCCTAACAGCGATCACAGTAGCTAAATTAATATTGACTTGTTCAAACTCTATTTGCTCAATATACAAAAGTGTAGTTTGCTCACGTTGTCTTTAGACAACATCTATTTGTTTGCTATTCCTTCTAGAAATGCATAATCTCATAATATAAGGGTAAAAGGTGTTCCAAAATGGGTCTATATCACTTGAGCAAATACACTAATGATCGTTTTGCTATTTATTGAACTCAGTTAATTGAAACCTCAATTCAGCAAACAAATTGGCCACCAAACCAGAACTGAAACACTAAAGGTGGAGGAGTGTCCATTTTCACCAAGGATATTCACACCACCAGGCTAGTTGCCCAACACAATGCATCTGAAATTCTCCTAACTAACACTAGGTAAGACTGCAATCCAAATTGTAGCTTGCCACAGATCTCCAACCATGCCCCAAGATTCTCACTACACCTTTCTAAACGTACTGGAAAATATTAAGATACAACCAAACACCCTAATACTGGGTGATTTCAACTACCCTGCTATTAAGTGGGAAAACTACTCGTGTACCAACACCTTTGACCAACGGTTTTTGGAATTCATAAATTGCAACACCCTGGATCAACTAATCCATAGTCCCACCAGGGGCTCCAATATCCTAGACCTGGTCATTACCAACATGGGAAAGTGATGCTCCACACCTAAGGTCATCCCTCATTGGTTAGGTCTGGCCATAAGCTAATAACCCTTAACATCCACATCCCACCCCCACCCCCCCAGTAAGGAAACCTCCATAAAAAACTTCTTCAAAGCCAACTTCATGCTACTCAATGCAGAAGTGACAAGCTTCATGACACCCATGCAGACGGGAACTGAAAGTTCAACTGCTGAATCCTACACTAAGGTACTGTAAAAGCACATCCACTCATGCATGAACCATGCCATCTCAAATAGAACCAAGATGCTCTCCTCCAAAAAAAGAAGGCCAATCTGATGGTTCTCTGCCATAAACAAACTTTACAACAAAGGAAGAAACTGTCGCAGAAAAGAGGAAAATCCCAGGATGCAAAAAACTCCCTTACCAGCCTCAGTAAGAAGTTGAGATCCCTCATAAAATCCTCCAAAGCTAGTTACAAAAATAAAATCGCCAAAGATTCCAAAGACAACCACAAGGCATTCTATAACTATGTCAAGAATCTAAATGGCAATGCTCAGATCTGCTCTGAGCTACAACAGAATGGCATTAAATATACTGATCCCAAGGATATTGACAATATCCTGGCAGATCAATTCAGTGCCAACTTCACCCCCCTCTCACCCCCTAAATGGCCCATCTCAATACCGGAGGATTGCCAAATTTCGGTAATAACGGACACACTCTCCAATGCTAAGAATACAGCATCAATGGAACCAGATGACATCCTGAGCTGTGTATTACATGAACTACAAAATGAACTGGCACCTCACCTAAGTGTCATATTTAATTTTAGCCTCACCTCAGGCTTCATGCCCACTGAGTGGCACACCACTACAGTTATCCCACTCCACATCAGTCTGACAAGCCTGATCTGCAAGGCCATGGAATGTATTATCATGGAACTTATAAACAAAGACATTGGCAACCTTCAAACACTGGACCCCACCCAGTTTGGGTTCATGAAGGGCCGATCTTGTCTCCTGAGCCTGATTGACTTCTTCGAATCAGTGTCCAGAGCTGTGGATAAGGGTAAGGCGGTCCACAAAGCCTATCTGGACCTCGCCAAGGCCTTTGACACCATCCCTCACTCTGGAATCATAGATAGACTTACTAAGCTGGGCATTAATCCCTACATCACTCAATGGGTTGCCAACTGGCTTACTGACAAAATCCACATTGTAAAAGTAGTCGACTCCAAATCCAGCTCCAGACAAGTAAAAAGTGGAGTACCTCATGGTTCAGTCCTGGCACCGCTCATGTTTGGCATCTCCTTCTCTGAAGTAAAGGCCAACACTAAGGGACTCTGGTTAACAAAGTTTGCAGATGACTGCCAACTGGGAGCCATTATTGAATCCCCAAATGATGTGGATACTCTACAAAAGGGCCTTACAGAAACAGATGCTTGGTGCCAGAGCCATGGGCTCAAGCTCAATGCCAAGAAATGTACAATTATCCCCTTTGGGAAAAACATGTACCCGTGAATTACCACATAGGTGGCGGTACACTAAACACCGAAAGTGTGATAAGAGACTTAGGGACACAGGTAGACAGTGGTTTCACCTTCGATAACCACATCACCACAACAGTCAGATAATTCTTCTATGTGGTACACCTCATCACTAAAGGCTTTTCATCCAGAAAAAAGGAGGTCATTGTCCCACTGTACATTATACTGTACATTATTATTATTATCCCTCATTAGACCCATTATAGAATACAACACCCCGTTTGGTATGTACCTCTCAAGACATCTGCAACAACTGGAAGGGCTGCAGAAATACCTCACTAAAAGAATCACAGGCCTAAAGCAGATACCTTATGCTGACCACCTTAAAAAACTCCAGCTATACTCTGTTGCATATCGTCTACTCAGAGGCGATCTCTGCTTAACATACAGGCAAACCCAGAGCTGTTGGACATGCTACACTTAAAGAAATCCCAGTCCATCAGAGTCACACACTCCAGGGATCTAAACCTTGTCATCACAATAAACAAAACATGCTGGAGGGATAGGTTCCTGACCCAGAGACTCCCCAGACTCTGGAATAGACTGCCCATACATGTCAAGCAGAGTGCCTCTTTGGCCCTCTTCAAAAGGAACCTTGATGATTGGATGGGAGAAAGAAAATTCACTCCGGGGATCATGTCAGTCACCCTGCTAGACAGGGGTCCAGGGATGTAAATAGTGTGGGAAGAAATAGCCAGGGAATTGTTATGGCTAGGCTTGTATAGGCCGTAGGGCCGATAGTCTAGTACCAACCTATGAACCTATGAACCTATGAACAATTGTTTAAGTGAAATTTCTCCTAGGGAAAAAAACTAGTGTATCAGCTAGCGACTGTAAAAAACTACACAGTTTAAAAATCAGCAAAGTGGGGGGCTGTGCCCCCCCCCACACCACCCCTAACTGAATATATGAACTCCGAGATTGCACTACAATGGGGAAAATGGCAAACTCCTGATGATGGCCAACTACTTCCTTTCCCACAGAAAGAATTCACTGAAATGGTTGTTTGCTGAACTGAGGTTAAGATTAAATTAGTTTGTTAAATTAGTGTATTCGATCAAGTGATATAGACCCATTCCAAAACAGATGCATGGTTAAGGAAAGAACAATAAATGCCTTTCACATTCTGAAAATGGTCACACTTTCTATGGATTGTTCTGACCTTGAAGTGTGACTATATAAGGAAGGGGTGATATGGGAGATGAGGATCCTCACATGGGGGTGAAGAGGCTTAAAAGTTAGAACAATTATTATAATTTCAGTTTTTTCTGTGACTACCCATGTTTAAAGCCTATATATATATATATATATCTATATATATATATATATATATATATATATATATATATATATATATATGTGTGTGTGTGTGTGTGTGTGTGTGTGTGTGTGTGTGTGTGTGCCTGTATATAAAATACTTCTTGAAGAATTCAGTTTACTAAACCACAATAAGTTTCCCAAATGGAATGAACAAGATTGTGGTTTTGCTGAAAATGTTGACCTCATCATTATTAATCTGTCCTACAAGTAATCCCAGCTGATTTCATAAAATTCAAAAGGTCACAAGATACAATTAAGAAACTGGCAGGCAGATTTCACTTGAATAATGTATACAAATTTGGATAATTATTAAAGCAAATCCATTAATAGGATTTATAGTACCGAAGAATTGTAGAGGTGCTATTTTGTCATTAATTTATCATTAATGTATATTTATTTATTAATTTCAATTTGTATTCACATTTTTGTCTTTTATTTGATCTGTTTATTTTTTTCATTTTATGTTTTTAGTTATCAGGACTTTCATTGAAAGACAGATACTTATTGAACTAGCCATAAAAACTTTCAGTATAGTACAAGCAAAATGCAAGAAGAAAGTATATTAAACTGCAGGATAATAAGCACCCCCAAACAGCACTTGAGTAGAATATACAATATGTACAGAATATTTGACATGACCTTCATTAAATCTTGTGGATTCCTCATCAGAAAAAAATATTGGAGAGGGAAAGAAATAAAGGAATTGGAAGAGAAAAAATATGCCAGTTTATGTTTAAGCAATAACTGATGAGTGTGTGTGGGTATACTGCGGATTTACCCTTTGTTGTCATGGTTTGATCACTAGGATAAAGCCTGAGTGATTAAACAAAGTCAACTGTGGGCAAATCCTCATATACCCAGACCCACAAGTCAGTTATTGTTATTATTCTGTGACATTATTTAAGAAAGGAATTGCTTACTTTTCTTAAATACTGTCTTTGTATAACGGCACTGTACGAGAGACAGAACAGAAATACAAGGAAAATCAGGTATGTTTCTTTAGTTTTGCAGAATATACCTGATTTTCCTTCTATTTGCTCTGCTCTCCATTCTTCTCAACCTCTTATCTCAAGAAATGTGGACAAAGCCATAAATAATGGGGGACAAAGGCTCCAACATAGGGACTGATTGTAAATGTGCTTATAAATTTAGAGCATTTCTAAAATAAATAGACTTGTGTTAAGCATTTAGTAACTTAATTCCTCAGTAATTTGTTGGAAAACCACAGATTTTATAAGGGAGAGACCAAAAATATGAGATGAAAATCTAGACAATTTAGACGAGTGTCTCCACAGCACATACTAAAACAAAGTCTGAAACTTCAGCAACCAGACTTTTTTCTATTGGTATATGCTCAATTTACAATGGGCATGCTGGTTGTGCTGACCAATCAGCATGCACGTTTTTGAATACTAATGAGCTATCATTGTATAATAGTGATAAGATAATCAATGTGAATCTTTAAAATAGTTAAGATTCTTAATAATATTTTCAAGTTTGTTAAGTGATTTCTCCTGATCAGTTAATTGTTGGTACTTGGTTAATGTTTAATGCTTTTAAATATTTACATGACATATGTATGACATTTTCCCAATTTCAGATTGTCAGTTTTGTGAAATATAGCTTGAGAAGGCATATGCATATGATTAAAACAAATGTGTTTTTTGTGAGTATTTGAAGAAGGTATGTGTAGGACTGCTAATTTCCAGGTGATATTATCTATTTCCAGAGTAATACACTTGCTTTCAACTGTAAGGATACTCCAATCTGTTAAGTATATTTGCAAAACTAAAATTTATGGAGAATGTTTGCTTTGTGATCCCAACAATCACTACAAGTAGCAGAGGAGTTAGGAAGAAAACTATTTTTTGATAGGTGTTGGATATAGATTCCTTATAGTCTTAAAATGTGGAAAAACATTTTAAAAGGAATAAATTTTTGGTTATTTCCAATAGAGTGTTTAATTATTTTATTTCAATTGGCTTCATTATCATTTGTAGACCAAACAGAAAAAATGAGATATGTATGATCAAATTTGATATGCATTATTAATTTATAGGATTTAGATAACCCTTTGTCTTGTAGTACTGTAGACAGAATGTCTTTTAAGAAATTAATTTTGGATACACAGCTATGATTGTAGTGAAACTTTGCTTTAATACACTGAATAATTTGAAGGATAATTTGAATGATTATGGAATGATTATGAATAGCTACGCTTTCGGGAGATTCATTTTTTGTCTAATATTTTCTACCATGAATAAAGTTTCATACATAAAATTGTATATTCTTTTTTGCTTTAAAAGGGAGAATTGGCTAAGGTTAATTATTTGTTTATTTATTAAAATATTAGAATTAAAGTTGCTAGGTTGAAGAAGGTGTAATAAATCCTTTGAATTCAACCATAACACTATTTTTTTGAAAAGTCCATATAATTTCTAAGAGAAATGTGTGTGTTTTCAAAGATTTTATTTTATCAGTATTTAAAAAGGGGATGCAAAGGTTATTATATGCATACATTTTAGGTATTTGTTCCAAATATTGGGTCAGAGAGGGGTCCATGTGATATTTATACAACTTAAATTAATAGCAGTCCATAACCCCATGGCTCTGGTAAGTAAATAGTATAGTTGAAAATCAGGAAGAGCAGTACCTCCCAATGGTTTAGCGGGTGTCATTTTACAGTATTTGATTCTAATGGATTTTGGAGACCATAAAAATTTGGTAGGGATGATTATATATTTCAAATTAGTTTGGATGACAGAACTTTTTGTTACATATGTTACATAGGTGATAGCTACTAGGCTTGCAGTCCAGGAGACCATTGAGGAGCCTAGCTCAAATTCCAAGTGACCACCACAGTCTGATTAAATGACTTGCTAAAATTATAAAGTTGACAAATGAAGGCTGAGGGAATTAAACTCTGTACTGCAGGAACTACAGCTCACAGCCTTAACACTATGTATCAACTGCCTGTATTTCGTTTACTTGTGTTGATGATCTAAAGTAAAACAATCTAGGAAAGATGTTCATTTTAATAATAGCTTTAGTAAGAATTAAAAACTTCAAAATTGACCATCTTAGGATGTCAGATTGAATGTTAGATGAACATTTATTTAGGTTGCAATGTAAATTAATTGACTACATATTGTTAAAAGTTAAGCCTAAGCAAGTGGGCATGGATTTAATTTGAATTCTTTCTAGTTTAGAAAAGTCTATAAAGCTGTAGTTCAGTGGGAAAATGAATGGATTTTTCTGGATTAATTTTATAATTTGTGAATTCTGAAAAATAATTGACATGGATATAATTTATGTAGGCCTGCACTTATATTAGATATATGCTTCTATTCTCAGTGTATGTTGTAAAGATTTTGATACCAAGAAGTTTCGGCATATTGAATCTGAATAATATTAATGAAGGGGGTGCTATGTATAAATTAAACAGATAAGGTGAAAATGGACATTCCTGTTTTATATTATTTCTTATAACACGAGAAAAGAAATCAATTTATTATTATTCGGGTTTTTGGATTATTATAAATGATATTTAGATAAAGTATACAAGTTTTAAGGAAGCCAAAGTTATTTAGATCTGCAAATCAAATTTGAATATTACTTCTATCAAAGTGTTTTGTGCCATCTATAGATAAGGGAATTTTATAGGGGGATTAATTCTGCCATCCAAACTAATTAGTTAAATCCAGACTTTGTAAAGCACATAAAGTGAGGGGCTGATCTGTAGTTTATCTTATTTTTTTTACAAAACATGATTGCAATTGCCGAGGGAATATTTTTTGGTAATATTATTTAAGTCTATTAGCTAATATACATGTTAATATTTTATATCAATATTTAAGAGTGTAATTGGCCTACATTTGGAAATATCTGCTTAGTTTTTATTTGATGTCAACATTAGAATTGTTCTGGAATGATTAAGATACTGGTCTGAATTACCATTTAGTAGAATTAATCCATACAGAAGAAAAAATGCACTGGAAAGATTTATGTAATTATGTAGGATAACTGTTGGGGTTTGGAGCTTTCCAAACTTTTAAGTTTTTTTATTGTTTTGCATTTCTTTTAAGCTGGTAGATACTGACAAGAGATCTTTATGCTCTTCAGTTAAATTTCATTGGTTTAAATAAGGATTTGGGGTATTTGACTTAAATATAATTGGGTGAAGGTCTTATAGAATTAAAACATCATAATCTGAAGTGTATGTTTTATTAGTCATTGTTATTTATTTGATAGTATTAGGGGATTTGTGAATTTTGAGTATCTTAGCTAAACATTTTGAAAGGATTTTGGGACAATTCTGTATAAATAGCCAATATTTTGATTTCATATGCAAAAAACGTGTTTGATGTGAAATAAAAGCAAATTTTGCTGTATTGATTTTATTTATCATTCCTTATCCGGGATAGGAGTTTGTAACTGCAATAGATACAGCATGTTAAATTTATTTTTTAGATTACTTTCATATTTTTTTAACAGTATGAGGCTTTACTGATAAGATATCCTCTAATCTGTGCTTTCACTGATGCCAATTGAATGTCTAGTTTAATGCTATTGCTGTTGGCTTTTTCTTAAAATTCAGTTAACATATTTAATCAGTCTTTTTAACTTTTTCTTGTTCTAACATATTATTATTTAGAGACCAAATATTGACTGTGATGGTTTTATGCACATTATTATTTAAATCCATATATAGTTTTATTGGAGACTGATCTGATAACATTCTACAGACTGCTCTCAAATTATATATACTATTCAGAAGGGTATTTTGAAATAACAAATAAATTGATTACATTTTATAGCATAACGGTATAATGTGAAGTTGTTTCTCTGTGGATCAGCAAACGAGATTGGGTCTGAAACTGATTTTTTTCAAGATATCTAAAATGGCAAGTGATACATTAATATTTTTATAATTGTATTTATCGGTTCTGTCATTTTATGGTCTATGATGGCATTCCAATCAAAGCCTATGACGAAATAATAGTTGTTAAACTTATTAAATGCATTTTTATAAAAAAATTCAATTTGGTTATAATAGGGTGAGTACATGTTTAACATTATAACTGGTTTATCCAAATTGCGTATCTTACAGATGGCATAGTACAATCTTCCTTTTAAATCTGAGTTGGTTTCCACAATTTTCATGGGAATTATTTTTCAAAGATAGCTAGTCCAACACTAGTTGTACTATTACATTGTATTCTTTTATTACTCATCCAGATTTTATTTATGTTACTCCACTGAATATTAATCATATGAGTTTCCTGAATGAATATGATATTGGCTTCTGATTTAGAAGACAGGTGTAAAATAAGCCTTCTTTTATGCATTTGTTAAAGCCTTTTAGTGTTCCAAAGCCATTTAGTGTTCCAACTATCAATTTTTATTTGTATTTATAAGTGTTTTGGATATGCAAAAAGAACAAGGAACAAGGAAAGGGCAATCATTAGGAATATTGAAATATGAGTCTCGTGATGTCTGCTGTATGTTAGGTTTAGGATAGGAGGATGAACATGAAATATATTTAGGTGATGTGGAGTAACATATAGGCATAATATTTTTTTTGTTACAGTAAAAGACTTCTTCTCAAACTTCTAATGGGCCTAAATCCCCACTGCCTATTAGATGGAGGACAACTTTTTTATATTTACTTTTGAACATTAACAAAAATCCTCCCAAATTACAACAAAAATGTCTTGAAATTTCCAATATAACCTTAACAAAGATAACATGAAATCATAGCTAAAATCAGCTGGCTGCAAGCACAGGTCAGTTGCAGATAGTTTCTTATAAGTGATAAATTAGCAACAAAATTATTAGCTTATAAAAGCATGTAACTGATCATTCTGTTTAGATACTAAAATCTTATCAGTTCACTCTAGAAGTATTAAAACTCGGTAAGTGAGACATTGCTATTAATCATCACATAACACATTTAACAATAGCTGAACTAGTATATTGCAAATAACTCTAGTGATCAGTCATACCAAACTGTAAACAAATATGCAAAACAGCTGATTTCATAATAGTTTGCAGTTTAGTAGAAATATATTGTGTATATAAGGTGTTATTTGCTGTTAGATATTTAGTGGGAAAACTGACTTGGTCAAGTATGTTGAAAGTTATGGGGTGTCAAGGAGAAACAAATTGTATTTGTTGGAACCAAAGTTAGCTTTGAATAACAGCAACTCCAGTGAAACCAGAGTCTTTTTAGATATTGTTGTTATGGTGTGGCATGGATTACCTTGCAAAAGTGCATGATTCCATGTTAACACACTTATTTGTATGTATACAAGAAGTAAAAGATTCAAGCTTCCTGTTACTGTAGTCATGTGCTTTTAGGCAGCTTCAAAAGTGAGATAGTAATATTAGACCCCCATGGAAACATCAACTAAGGGCCTAGACAAACAAAAGTTCCTCCTAATCCAAGAATTTGATCAATGGGGGTAATGGATTACACAATCACTGGAGGTTAGCCATTATTCTAATATCACACACCTCCAGCTGGAAAATTAATGTTCCTTGTAATTATGATCTGAGCAGAAGAGTAAGTATTATAAGAAATGAATATAAACAACAGTTTGCAGCAGGTCACAAACAGGTTTAGGTGGTGTAATTGAATTTAAACAGTTTCAAAAAGAGTAACTTAGCTTCGTCTATTCAGCTAACCTGGTATTGTGTTGATTTGTGGGTGAAGGTCAGTTTTGCTGTTAAAATCATTTAGAACTGAGCCAGGTTTTGTAGTAAGCAAGTGCAGAATGATGATAGCTGCTGTCTTTGTATTTTGAGGAGTAAAGGAATGCTCTGAGAAATTCTTATTTTATATCCTTACCAGTGATATTCTTTCTTACTTTTGAGTGCTTTCAGGATGGTTGTGATATCTTGTTAGTTTAGGAGTTTTACATAAACTAAACTTTGCATTTGATTGGTTTGATGTGCACTTAAGACTCAGTGCTTGTGGGTTGGTTGTTTAGGAGTTGTCAAAATATTTCTAAGACCATTTTAGGTAGATCAGCATGGAATATTGATTCAAGTTTACTCTGATGAGAAGGTTATTCCTATTGCTACATACCTCCAAGTTTAGGAATTTTTCGTTAATGATAGCAATATTTTTTCAATGCCCATCAATTGTGTTTTGCAATTTAATGAAAGTGTCTTTGCATGATGATATTTTGTTCTCAGTGCCATTTATCCTTATATTAATATTGTTTAATGCCTCATGTATACTAGTTTGTTGTATTATGATAGAGTCTACTGCATTCTGAATATGATTTAGTGATGTTTTTAATTCTTTAGTATTAAAAATTAAATTCTAATTTTCATATTGTTGTTGGGGTAGTTATTTTGTTTTGTTGCTGTCTTATGTCTTTTGGATGATGTTTCATTTTCAAGAGTGGCAATGGAAGGGAATATTGTTTTTGAAATGTGTATCCTTATCAGATATCTCACGAGCCATGTTTGCTGATACAGTCATACATTTTCAAAGCTTTTTTTTTCAGGTTGCAGGTTCTGTATTTTATGGAGTCATGAAATATCTAGGTGCAACTTACCTCAATTTTTTTCCAGATGATAGAGCTTTCGCCATGTTCTTGTGCTTTAAAGAAGATTCTCAAGCCGCTTACAATGTTCAGATCTTCAACTTCTGAGAAGGTAAATAAGATTATTTATGTGAAATGCTTTCTACTTGTGTATTATATTTAGATGCTTTTTGCTTAATATGGCACTAAATAACAAGGATGTTGCTTGATTTAAAAAATTATTCTGAGCTGTACTAAAATCACAGCCTATCATCTGGCAGCCATCTTCTCATGCAATGGCAGTATTTGTTATTATTTGAAATTTATCTGCAGGTTCTTTGTCCTTTAAAATTCCTGCCACTAGATGCCACCATTGTTGCATTTCAATAATACTGTGTTAACCTTCCTGAATTGCAGTATGTCATTCATAATTTATACAAATTGTAACATCAACAACTTCTGTTGTACTGTATATCAGGGTCTATATTAGAACATCGATGTTTCAGAACATCGAATGTTCTAATATCGAATGCTACAGCGAAGCTGCAGAAAACCAAATTTTTCCCAGGGAAAGAATTAGGTTGTCCATTTCTGTTGCTTCACTATTTTCAGCGCTGTGGTGGAACGTTATGGGTCGGGTTCAGGTAAGTGTGCAATTATGTGGATGTGAAGGTTAGGGCGGGTTAGATGAGTTAGGGTTAGGGCGCAGGTCAGGTAAGTGTGTGATTGTGTGGAAGTAAGGGTTAGGGCAGGGTAGGTGAGTTAGGGTTAGGGCACGGTTGAGGGTAAGTGTGCGATAGTGACGGACCTTAGGGTTAGGGTTTGGGTTAAGGTAAGTGGATAGTTAGTGGTGTATGTACAGTTTAGTGTAGGGTTAGATGTAAGATTTTAGGTGTATGTGTGTGAATTGCTGTTTGTTTGGTGTGCTTGTGTTGTGTGTATGTGTTTCGGAACAGCAAATTTTTTCACTAGGAAAAAATTCGCTGTTCTGAATGTTTGATGTTGTCAGCGTTTGCTGAATTGGGTTCGATATTAGAATATTCAAAGTTCTGACACTTTGATGTTCTAATATAGACCCGTATATCATTTATGATTTCAAATGATGAAAAAAAAATTAATAAAAAGATATTTGTGAAAAAAAGGATGTCATTCATAATTTATTTTTGATCAGTCTATCAAATGTTTCAACTTTATCATTCAACAATTTTTATATGTGTGTTACATATTTTTGAGATTATATTAATTTATTTTCTTAGGCAATAACTTCATAGATTATTCAAGTTTCTTAATATTATCAACTGATCTTTCAGTCTGTACAAAAGCAGTTGGGATGAATCCTAAGACATTAATACTTATGAGGCTAATATTTTGAGAGTTAACTCCAAAGTCAACCTAATATCCCTGTCTAAGAGTATTGTGTGTGTCTTTCGGCTTTTCCCGGTTAGGGGTCGCCACAGCAGAACTCCAGTCCGCTAATGATTGGCAGTAGATTTTTACATGCTGAGTTGTCAGCTCTGACACACAACCTTCAACGAAGGTATGCCCATTCACGCATGTCTCCACACAGAAGAAGCTCTAGCTGAGAATCGAACAGGACAATGTCATAATGAGGGAATTAAAAAGCATTCCTCCTTTGCTGATCATAAATAAACAAATAAAAGTAAAATAAATAAATAAAAATGAAAAAGTCCCCGCTTGCCAAAATAAGAAAGTACTCGGGCAGGGCAAAAAAGAGGACAGGCATACTATGAGGAAGACTAAGGCCAATATATGTTCTAAAAGTAGCCACCCACTAACACTTTTTCAAATCTATTAGTGTATTGCAATTAACATCACAATGCCAAGATCTCCAGTGAAATTATGCCACCTATACAGATCTTGAAGCCATAGCCAGTATTAAAGTTGACAAATAAAGTACCAATTTCCTTCCTCCCATTCACATCCAAGTTCCTTCCCTTAAATCAGTAAATTCCCTTCCCCCAAATCACTATGGATCAAATCCTAGAAGTTATTTCCAAAACCAAACACAGTATATTATTGGGCCCAAAGAATGTTTAACAAGCTATCTCCTAGTTTTTTTTCAAACACCTTTATTGAGTTATCATTTATTACATAGGCAAATTTACATTCATATAAAAGCAAACACACTATAAGTAACATAACAAGCATTTTACTTCACATATATTGCTTTATGTCATATAACCCAAGCAAAATTACATAAATTATTCAATTCCTGCCTTTTTTCTTTTTTTTTAAACAAGAAATATCTTTATTAAATGCTCACTTACTACATAAGCAATCATGCATTTATACAAATGAAAGAAAACCACACCGACACAATCTTAGTTGCAAGCATTTTACATCACAATCCATACTGACACATTCCCAGTTGCAAACATGCATCACTTATAATCTACCCAATCTTTTCAGTCAAACAATTACATAACTCATTTAAGTCCTGATGCCTTTTAAATCTTATTCCTCCCTTGTATGTGTTGTTCCCAAAATTCCCATTTTTCCTAAATAGTTTGCTCCTACCCTTTTCTAAAGATCTCAGTTCCAGTTGTTTTATCTCTGTTACTATATCCACTACTTCTAGTATAGCTGGTTTAGATTTTGATTTCCATTTTCTAGTAATTGCTGTTTTGGCATCCACCATTATTAGACATAGCAAGGCCTTACCATGCCTAGGCAATTCCGATTATGGATCACAGCCCAGAAAAATCATCTCCCTCAACAGATCAATCTGCCCACCCAGCATCTCCAACAGTGCATCCCACAGGAAATCCTTAAAGTCCGCTAATTCACTGCACTCCCAGAAAATATGTTCCCAATTACATCTTTCTTCCCCATCAAACCTCTAACATTTGCTGTCTGCCTGAGGAAAAATTCTCTGGAGTCTACTTGGGGTATAAAAATATCTATGTAAACATTTCCAGGCAAAAATCCTAAATTTTCTAGATTTTGTTGCATATTTGGGAGACATTCATATATCCTCCAATTGTTTCTTTGTGAATTGTTTATCCAGTCTCTCTTCTCAATCCTTTTTAACCTCCTCTGATTGATTCTTATAGTTATCATGCAATATTTTACATGCTGTACTAATTATTTCTTTTTGATGGCAGCTTCTGTTCTTGATTTTATTAAAAACTGAACCATAGATTAGGTTCATAGATTAGTACTAGGCTAATTGCCTTTGTGGGCCATTTTAAGCCTAGCCAATTACCCCACATGAGAATCAAACCTTGTACCTTTGGTTTATAAAGCAAATACCTTAACCATTATTCCAACCTCCATGTGCTTGTCTTTCGTTTAGGACCCCCCACCCCTATTTCTTTCTCTTTGCCTATACTCTGATATCAATCCCTGATAGTGAAAGCAATCTCTAACCTGCAGTCCAAATAAATTTTTGGCATCTTCCCATTCTATCATCTTTCCCTCTCTAGTTATTTGCTCCCAATACCTTGGTTTCTTTGCCAGTTTTCTCCAATAAATTCCAGCCCCCTCTTGCCTATTGTCTGCATCCCTAACTGCAGTCATCCCTATTGGCAGAATCTCTTTTCTCCATTCCCGTGTTGGTTTAATTCTTAGAATACTTTCTACTACTTTATGGATATAATATTCTGCATGATTATTGTTATTCTCGTTAAAGGCTGGCATCTAAAATCCCAGTCTCTCCTTTTTTCATGAGCTTCCCCCCATGTTTTATCATCATCCCTTTCCACTATGAATTATAGTTTTCTTCTTGTGCTATGTATAGGAGTCTTAACTGTGTAGCTCTGAAATATATCTTCAAATTGGGTAATCTCAGTCCGCCCTGTTCTACTGGAAGTATCAGCTTATCCCACTTGACTCATGCCATCTTCTTCTTCCAGATAAAGTCCAACAGCTGTTTATTAATTGCTACCCACAACTTCTCCTCTGGTTGATAGAAATATGCCTGACCTGTGTATACAACTAAACGGACTAAAAACATTTTAACTGCTTGTATCTTACTATCTATATCCATATAACAAAGCTCCCATTTTGTCAGTTTTTGTATTTTCTTTTATTTAGTATCTTCCTACATATTCTTAGCTGCCACACTAGAATCATTTTTAATCCGTACTCCTAAATATTTCATTTTATCATGTCCCCATAAATATGGGTACTCCTGAACCAGTTCATGTGTGGGTGCATCATTTATCACTATTGCCTTTGTTTTAGCTTCATTTATTTTGTATCACAAAAAGATCTGAAAGTGTCTCAAAATGTTCCACAACACTGTAATGTCTTTTTCTGGTTTTGTCAGGTACAAAATAATATCATCTGCAAATAAAGCCAGCTTTTCTTGACTACCATACCAATTATGTCCTTTAATTTCTGAGTCCCTTATTTTCTTTGCTAATGGTTCTAAATATAATGCAGATAATAAAGGGGAAAGAGGACACCCCTGACAGGTTCCTCTGTTCAAGCAGAAATTATCAGAGAGGACCCCACCCACTTTAATTTTCACCTCCGATCTCTCGTATAGTCAACCTTAAATTTTTTTCAGGAAATGGAAATGCTTCCATTGCCCTACTCATAAAGTCCCAGCTTACTCTGTCAAGTGCTTTCTCTACATCAAGACCCACCAACAACAATGGTATTTTCTTACATTCTGCTTCCCTCTGGATCATCAATGTTCTGTTAATGTTGTCAAATGTTTGCCTCCTCTCCACAAAACCACATTGATCCATATCTATCAGTTTTGGCATTATGTTTGCCATTCTTTTAACCATTGTAGACATGAACACTTTATAATCATGGTTTTAGTATTGAAATGGGCATGTATGAAGCTGGATCTGATGGATCCTTACTATCATTAGGTATTACAGCTACAACTGCTTTCTTCCAGAATGGTGGTACTTCTCTTAAGATACTGTTAAACAAAACCTTCCAGCTCTTTATCAGTTTTTTTTCCTCCTAGCTTCCAACAAGCTATCTCCTAGTTGGTAAAATGTACAATATTGATGAATCACTTCCAAAGCTTTTCAGATTTAGTCTGTCTCTGGGGTGTGTAGTCCGGAGATTAACTGTCATTATGTTACTCCAAAAGGGTGGCTCCACCACAAATCCTGGTAACTATTGTCTTATTAACCTCGCCAATACCCTCTGTAAAATTATGCAAAGTGTATTAGTTAATCTCATAAACAATGACATTTGTTACCTACAATCTATTGACCCTAATCAATTCAGCTTTGAGAAAGGTAGACCATCTCTCCTTAATCTGGTTGTTTCTTTGAAAATGTAAAAGATGCCATTAACAAAGGTCATTCTGTCCATACTGCCCATTCAGATCTTGTTACAACCTTCAGTATGATTTTCTATATAGGCATTCTTAACAAACTCATTAGAGTAAACATAGCTCCCTACATTATCCTTTGGGTTGCAAATTTAGTCTAGAATCAAATGCACTCTTCAACATTTGGTGGTGCTTTCTCATCTGAAAGGCACATTAGTAGAGTGTCCCACACAGCTCTGTTTTTGGTCCCCATCTCTTCTATATCTGCTTTTGTGAAGTGAAAGCTGATATCAAAGGTCTATGGCTAACCAAGTTTCTCACTAACTGTAAACTGAGTGGTATTACTGACTTACTCATAGACATATACCCTCTAATAGGAGCTTGCCACAACTATCACTTGGTGTGCTGATCATGACCTTAAACTTAATGCAAAATACATAGTGTAGTTTCCATTGGGAAACTAGTCTATCCTATAATTACCATGCAAAAGGGGCCCCACTTTAGACGGACACATTTATTAGGGATCTAGGTAACTTCCTCAGCAATAAACTGTCCTTTGATCATCACAAATATGTTATAGTTAGAAAATACTTTTACCCCCATTTAGTTACCAATTATACACTCTCAAGTCCAAGGATGTCATACTCGCCTGTATTCTTCCCTTGTTTGGCCTGTCACAGAGTACATCTCACTGTTTGGAACATAGCTGTTGAAGCACTTTGTTCATCTAGAAAGAATGCAAAATTTTCTAATTGAAAAAAATCAAAGAACTAAGTTAACCCCGACTACCATCTCATGGCGCGTCTGTGGTTACATCCGAGCACACTGTGAGACAATAGTAACTGCATATTATTTCACCCAAGTGCCTTCTACAAGCACTTGTAACTTTGCCACTTTATTTATCTCCACTGTTGAATATTAAGTTGAAAAATTAACTTAAAGTAGTCAGTTACCTTGTCAACTTAAGTTTCACCGTGGACTTTCATGGTGTTCACATTTGACTTTTCTGAGAAAACTGGCTTGCAATGCACTCTGTAATTTTGTCTCAATGGCAAGCCGATTTATTTTGCCTTTCATCATGCAAGCGGTGACAGCCAATGGGAGTCCAAGCAGCCTCTTGCCACCTTCACCCTGACCTAATATTTCTGTGTTCTGTCTGAATAAACAGAGGGTCCAACTGTAGATATTACCTTTATTTTTCAGCCTGTGGTGGAATATACTCTTGGATCCCTTTACTTATCGTGCCAATTGGATAACAAAACCAGGGAATATTGCCACAGTCACGCTCTGGGAAGAAACATCTTCAAGGGAGATCTGTTTGTTTTGACCTCCAAGTCTTCAGAATACTAAGGTAAGACAGCTCTGCTGTTCTTGGACAAATAATGACAGATAATTCAGTTGCAGACCTGATATGTTTCCCCAAATTGCTGCTACTGCAAAACTCGTTATTCTATCAACATTCAAATATTGTAAATGCCGGTAGTTTTGTCCAGCTTTCTAGCTCTAAGAGAAGTGTGACAAACTGTTTATTCTATTAATGTAGTTTGTACGAACAATATTGTCCCTACTTTTGTCCTGCTTTCATTTACTTCTAGTCCTCTGTTTGCTCCCACGTTAGAAGGACTCAAGTCTGTAGCATATCTTGCAATGGGTATAGCCCCAGCAAAGTCTGCATTGTACTGTTTGGGTAAGCGATGTACTTTCCCCTGCAGGGATGGAACAAGCTTCTACCCACGCAATGTTTGGAACTGCAGATGTTGCTAATGTTTTGGACTGCATCTGGTAGAATTACTGTATGTAAATACTTGTCCCATGCTATAGCAATCTTGCTTCTCACCCCTCCCTCTCATACAGCTTACTATAGGTTTTACAAAAGAGTTGCAGAAATTCTGTTTACTGGTCATGATTGTTTTGAAGCTATGTGTGTTGTTCTCTTTGTTTTTTAACTGCTGGGGTGGGGTTTGTTGATTTGTGTCCTATGGTCCTTTTCCACTCTGAATTTTGTGAGATACCTAGGTTTAAAGAGGTGTAACCATTATTTTGCTGTTGTATTGTCATCTAGACCCATGTGTTGCTGAAACATCAGAGATGACTAGACATGCTTGAATAAATAGAAAACAATATAGTAGCATGTGTATCTTTAAAGGTGACAATCACCCTTTAAAAATACGAGAAAGTGCAGCTATGAATTAACCCCTTGAACTCTGATAAAATGCCGTTTGTTTGCAAAGCAAATAAGAGGTTGCAAGCCGATCCTACTACCGTGTAAACTGAAACATTATGTAAGCAGCAGTAACAGAAATTTGGTGCTTAGGCTTGTGTGACTGCTAAACTTTGACAGTTTTTTACCAATGTAGGCTGGTTGAAGCTTTCCTGTTTTGAAGTCCTGGGCAGCACTTTTTTCACAGGGCTATTAACGAGTGTGTCCAATAAGCAGCAGTGGTTGTATGCCAGTTAATTTTTGATGGGCAGCATTATGTCTGTTTCAGAAGTAGTAGGTGCCCAATGTGGAAGTACATGTGTGCAACAAACTAGAAAGAAAAAAGAAGGCCGGTACGTCTTCTCTAATGTACGCTTGTTATATTGTTGATTGCTACTAGCATGTACGCCTGCTATGTTGCTGAAGTATGTATGACATGGTTGTTGTTCATTTTGGAGTGAGTAGTTCAAAAGTCTTCTGTTTTGGCTATGCAACATGATACAGTAAGATTACTGACCATCACTACAGGCAAGGAGAAAATATGGCTACTTAAAAAAAGTTCCTCCCATTGTTTTGTGTGGCACTTGCATATATACAAAGAGAAGGTTTTGACATTCATTCAGTGGCAAAAGAAATGGTATTGCAGATGGAGAATTTGGTGTCTGCCAGTCTAGAGTGAGATGTGCAACCAGCTGTAGTGATTTATTTCTCACCAGAGAGAGAGAGAGAGATCAGGAAATAAAAAGGATTTTTTCCTGTTTTTTTTTCTGTATATTCCTCCTCATAGCTCACCTTAACATTCGTAGCATTAACAATAAAATTACCCACCTTCATGCACTCTTACAGATGCACACATTTGATATTCTCTGTATTACAGAAACATGGCTAAAGCCCTCAACTCAGGACCAGGAAATTACCCCACCTGGATATAACATCCTTAGATGTGATCGCAAAACCAAAAACGGGGGAGGTGTAGCCATCTTATATAAATCAGAGCTTCAAGTTTCACCCTTCAATGTGTCCCTACCCACAGATACTAATGCAGAAACCCTTACTGCTAAACTTCAAATCAACAATTCTAAATCCATCTATCTAATTTGCTCCTATCTTCCTCCTGGTAACAACATCAATACTATTGAAAACTTACTTAGTTGTCTCTCTACCCACCTACCTCAGGAAACCATTGCACTAGGCGACTTTAACATAGACTGGGCTACATGTAGCTTGCCCAATACTATCAATCACATAAATCTTTATGGTTTCTCACAAATAATAACCACCCCTACTAGAATCCATAAATCAAGTGGTAAGGAAACCACCCTAGACTGGATACTTATTAACAGTCATCTTGGCACTTATAAACCAGGAATCCTTCCTGATGATATCAGCGACCATGCTCTAACCTATATAATTAAACAAAAAATTCATATCCCTAATTGTAATATTTACAAAACCACCCAATCTAAAAAACACTTTCAACCAGAGATCTTCCAAAATATACTGAAAGCATATGACTGGTCACCACTGTACCATCTACAACTTGATGAAGCAGTCACCTACTTTAATACTAGATTCCTACAAATCCTAGATTACTATGCCCCCTGCCACTCCTCCCAAACTAGGACCAAAATTGCCCCATGGCTCACAAAACAAACTAGGCAAAAGATCCTCCTAAGAAACAAAATTTGGGCCAAATGGAGAGCATCTAAAAGCCCTTCAGATCACATTTACTTCAAACAGCTAAGAAATGTCACCAAAAAGACATTCTCCTAGACAAAAAACACTTCTACCTCCACCGCCAACAAACCCACCAACAAAAATCACAAAAGTTCTGGTCAGGCATTAACAAACTACTCCAGCCAGGTGACTCTAAAACCCCTGTCCCATCAGGCATTACCGATAATAACCCTAAGCAAATTGCTGATGCCTTTAATAATTACTTTACTGAAGCCATCCAAACTCTAGCTAATACATTACCACCTATTAGCACTTCATCGTTAAATACCCCAAACAACTCAGTTCCCACTTTTCATATACAACCTGCACCAACTTCCCTCATTTGCAACTTCCTTAAAAAACTCAAACCATGCACTCCTTCTGCTGACTGCCTACCAGCAGAATACCTGCAAATTGCAGCTAAAGCCATTGCCTATCCCATTTCCATCCTTATAAATAGAACTATTACAGAAAGCACAATCCCTTCCATATGGAAAGTCTCCCACATCATCCCTTTACATAAATGTGGGTCATCTACTGACCTTTCTAACTTTCGCCCAATTGCCCTACTCTCCCCAATAGCCAAAGTAATGGAAAAATGCATCCACCAACAACTCCTTGACCACCTTCTCCATAATCATTTACTTGTTAACTGCCAACACGGTTTTAGACCATTCCATAGCACAACAACCACCCTGCTATCCTTTTCTGACTGTATAAATAAAAATCGTAACATTAACTCTCTTTCCTCTGCTCTATTTATTGACCTTTCAAAAGCCTTTGATATGGTTAATCATCACCTGCTTATTGATGTACTAAAAGCCCACTCACTCAACCCACAAGCACTACTTTGGTTTAAATCTTATTTAGAAAACAGACAGCAAGCTGTGCTTTGGGACAATAATCTTTCCACATCCCTGCCTGTGAACATTGAAGTACCCCAAGGCTCTATTCTAGGCCCTCTTCTCTTTTTAATATTTATTAATGATTTAAATACCAAAATTCCTCAAGCCACCTGCATTCAATATGCAGATGACTCAACTTTAATATGTTCAGCCAAGTCCATAACCTCACTCCAGATCCTCACCTAGTCAGTATTTAACACTGGAGAAAATTGGTTTATGTAACACTGCCTCCTCCTGAACCCTAAAAAAACTAAATTAGTGCTCTTTGCTCCTACTCAAACGTCAACACATATTCAGTTCACAATAATTTCTAACAATGGAACTAGCATTTCCCCTGACACTACAACCCGTCTCCTGGGAATAACAATAGACAACAACCTTAGCTATGATGACCATATCAATACTACCATAAAATCTCTTAACAAAAAACTAGGCTCCCTTTATAGAATCAAGCCTTTCCTTACCCAAACAGCTAGAACCACTATTGCTCAAACCCACCTGATCTCTACCCTATTCTATGCTTCTGCCATATATACCAATCTATCTAAAAACAACCTTAACAAACTAGCAACCAGCTATAATAACATAGCCAGATTTGCCACTGGCTCCCCCTATCGAACTCACCACTGTATCAACCTCAAACAACTGGGATGGTTAGAACTCCAAAACCATCCATTTTGTCAACAACTTGTTATCACCCAAAAGATCCTCTACCACCCTAATAATTCCCCAATCCTCACTAATCTGATTACTCCCTATAAAAATCTGGCTACATTTTGCTCAGCTAATAGGCTTCTAGTTTCGACCATTAAATCCAACAACAAAGCTGGGGCCTCACTTTTCACCAACACAGTGGGAAAAATGTGGAACCAGCTTCCAAGTGAACTCTCAACTCTTGCATCCTCAGTGCTTTTTAAAAAACATCTCAAAGAACATCTTAAAATACATTGGCTTTGTCCCTGCTCTAACCCTGACTGATACCTCAGTGCCCCATCTTGCACTCCATTTACTTCTCTACTCTACTGCTCTGTGCTGATTACCTGTAATAACAAGTAAGCTCACCTCAATTTAGAATCTAAAGTGATAAAAAAAAAAATTGCCACTCTCTATACTGTTTCTTATATATATATATATATATATATATATATATATATATATATATGTGTATATTTTTTTTCTCATTTTTTTCTCTCATATGTTGTTTGTTCTCAGTATTTTATCTTAACTTAATCCTACTATAACACTCTACTAGCCTCTCTCATGTACAGTCTGAATAATGTATTATAACTCTTGCTACTATTGTATATATTGTATTATTTGTTACTGCCTATGCTTAGAGCTTTTCTCCCTGGGCCTCTACTGAAAATGGACATATATCCAGTTAGACTAGCCCGGTCAACAAATGTAAAATAAAATAAATAAATAAAATAAATATTGAAGATATATATATATATATATATATATATATATATATATATATATATATATCATAGAAAATTGAAAAAACAAAGGTAGCTTATTAATGAAACAAGGTAAACACTGTCCTGAAGAATGTTAATGTCTGTGCAGTTACTGAAACCTTTTTATTGACCCAAAACACATATCTCAAAGTGTACTCTATCTTATGTTACTGTTGCATATTGTCGGGCGGCACAATGTCAGGGCACTTCCATGGGCTAAGCTTGTAAAGGCTCCAGGGCCATTAGCCTAGCACACACCTATGAACCTATAAGCCTTTGGATGGGAGGGTGGTAGGGGGATTTTTTTTGCTATTCTTGATAAGAATGATGATGAATAGTAAAAGGCTGGTTTTGGATAAACCCTAAGCATCTGCCTTGCTAATAGGGATTACAGTGCTATTTTCTGGAAGGGCAATAGAACTAAGTACGCATAGTTGACCAGAGAGTAAGAGGTGAGAGAATCGTGAAGATGCTGGGCATATTATTAGTTTGTGTATCATTCTCGCCCACAATTATTGTTTGGTCTAATGGAGAGCTTCTTAAACTGAGGTACATGTTCTGTGAGCTCTAAGAGGGCACTTTGGTGGGATTTATGGTAGTGATGTGGTAGGAGACTTGTTGTCACTTACCTTAGCAAGTTCCAAGTTTCTATTTTGCAGTACTTGGGTATGTGGTAGCATTTTTTTGGCTTTGGCTTTCATTTGATGGTAAGTTAAATTCTGTTACTTCATACAAGCTAAAGAAATTTCAGTTCTCATTTTTGATTCTGTTTTGGTTTTGTTTTGATTTCACATTGTGTGTTTAGGAACACCATTGTTATTTAGTAAGCAATAAGTGTATGTACACATACTTAACTAATTGCTGTTTTGAAAAATAACTGGAGTTTTTTTTTTCTTTTTTTAATTACAGCCAAGTTCTTGGAAACACAATATGATTATTAAATACATGTGTAATATTTATTCATCGAAAAAGGTCACTGTTTTCCAATGTTATAACAACCATGTTCGTTAACTAGACAACTATCATACTTTGGGAAAAGAGGTGTATTTATTTTAGAATAATTATGTATTCTTTGAGTTGTACTTGATATATTATTAACTGGTTTCAAGAAACTGTTATTAGTACCATAACCAGATCAAGGAAGTACTTGCAATTTTGTTTCTAAGTCAGATTAGTTGCTGATAATGCTTCAAGGATGGTCCATGATGATTCTTTCCATGGCCTTGAAGCTAAGAATGGTTAGACTTATGGGTCTATAGTTCCTAGAATTGGCTGATGGGCCTCTTTTGTGGAAGGGGATTACTGCCGCTGTTCTGAACTCTGCTGTACTCTTGTACTTTTATCTATTGTCTAATGGAGGGATATAAACTCTGATGTGTGAGTGAGAGGAATGCCTTAGTGATATATATGATCTTACTGATTTTACGCTGATTGTGGCATTGTTCAACCAGATATTTTGAGCAATATTTCTGCTTTTGTTAGTCATGTGTAGAATTTAGGTGAGAGGAAGGGCTCAGTACTATATAACAGTTATACAGCTTTTAGTGAAGTACTCTGGTCTTTTCCGGACAGATAATGACTCAAGCTTACATTACACCTGCACCAGGAATGTGATGAATGTTTGCTCAAAAGGTCTTGTGCATACTCACACAACATCATATAAAGAAGGTATGTACTAACCATAGTGTTCCATCTGCATTGTCCCTTTTTTTTTCATTTTTCCTCAACTGGAGGGATAGTGTCAAAACCCTTGGCTAATTCCAGGTAGGCTTTAACCACAGATTTCCCTTTATCTATGTTCTTGGTGACTGTCTGAAAGAAATCTACCAGGTTTAACATGAATCATCTCCCTTTGACAAATCCAAACTGTGTAGGGTCAACTGTTTGGAGATTACTTATATATATGTTGATAAGGTCCATAATGATTTGCCCCATGCCATCTGTTACTGATACCAGTCCTGGTGAGTACTAATTATTTTACATATGTCCAAATACACTGTCAAATGGGATGCTTTCATCTACAGTTGATGTAACCTCCTCATAAAAAGAAGCTAAATTCTGCATAACAAAACTGTACTGATGAGAATCAGGTATGATTAGACCCTCCCCCCATATCCTATATTATAACAGAAACCAGTAGCCTTTCTATAACCCTACAAAGGATGCTGGTCAAACTGGTAGGGCTGTATTTCCAAGGAACCAGACTTATAGACAAGAATGAAACCAACTGTTTCTATTCTAGTGTGATCCACCCCTTTAAAAAATGTTAAACACCAATGCAAGTGATGTAGCTAAAAGGTCAGAAAGTTAAAAATAAATCTCTGGGAATTTTAACTGGCTTCAAATGCATATCTTTATTAACCTTGTTTAACAGGATGCCTCCCTATACCACCTCTAATTGCAGGAACTGTTTTTAATGGTTAATGCCACAGATGGTACTGTTACAAGAAGTACTAGGGGAAGAATCTTGCCAGTTTGGATTTATCAGTAAAATGCATACTGTTACCCATCATTACAGAGCAGGCAGAATCGTGACCACTCTCTTTCTACTAATATAAATAAATAAAGAATTGCTACCAAACATTTGAGTGCAATGGAACTCTCAAAGGGAGGGCATGCAGCAAGAAGTAAACTGAACTGCAGCAACAGCATATCTGGGCTCATGACCCTGGGATGAAGGTCAGAGGGCAAGGTTATGTTCAGACAGGGGTTTACTATGCAGGTGTGTGCGTGCTACACTGTGCAAAGGAAACATGACACCAAGAATAAAATTATTTTGCATCTAAGAAATAACTTGTCTGCATTATTCATTGTGGAGTATCTAAATCACGTTGCAATCAGTTTTCGGTACAGTAGTTTCTTGACTATAGTTGTCCATGCATTTAGAATGTAACGGGTTGCTATAATATGTATTTCTGCAGTTGTTTTGCCACCACTGCTGAAGGCTGCTACCACTGCTGCTACTACTGCATTTACTATGGGTTTCTTGGTGCGGCGAGGCAAATAATTTTCTTTATTTATTCCACATACCACAATTTCCTTGGAAAATAAACACTACTTTTAATGCTTAAGGAATAACTTCTTCATTAAAATGCTTTGATGTTTGTCCCCATATCCTTTGCTTTACCCTAGTTGGTACAACTTCTGTCATACTAAAAAGGTACATTAAATATTCAGCCACATTTTTCTTTCCTTCATGAGCAGCTCTTCCTAGTACTTTATTTTTGGCTTGTCACAGATCTGGAGTGTTTTTATCCTACCTTCCTCACTCCAGTTCTGCTGTCTAACCTAATATGTTGGCTGCTGCTAATTGATGCATTTGATGCCTTGGGCTTATATACTCTCCATTCATATATTTTTTTTTAATATGTGAGTGACTTATAGCCTGACATTTAGTGGTAAGTTGAATAATGACCACCATTTTTATGTTTCCTTTTATTTTATATGCACACATTCTCCTAATTTTGTAGAAGCATATTTTATTAAAGAACATATTTCTGTGCTTTAGTTATAGCTTACATGTTTATTTTTGACAGTTCTGCAAGGGTTGTATTTGTGATGCCTTTCACTGCCAAATTCTCTTTACTGCTGCTTGTTTCACGGTTTAATATAAAGCACATATTACTAAATTACCCACAAAGCTCTGTTTTGAGTATCAACTGGCATTTTCCGTCGTACTTAGCACTGCTAAGTCAGGGTCTGATTGTATTTTTGAAGTTAATGTTGGGATCTTCAAACTGTTGCCTTTTTCATGCTTAACTTTTTGTGGCACTACTAAAATATGCACACTGTCCTTTACATCTGATCTTTCAAGTTTACTTTAATTTCTGTTATGCAGATGTGCTGACTGGGAAATTTTCCATCCGGGTGTAATCAAGCTAACTGTCTTTGAATCATCTGTACCCTGTGAATGCCCATTCATCTTCCTAATTTGCCTACCATAGTGTGCTATTTTTTCCTGAATCCCAGAGAACATATTGCATGGAATATTTTCCCACTTTATATAAAGTGAGGGACTTCTCTTACTCTATTCAAATGTAATTGGGATGAATGGATGGGAAATTTCAAATTCATCCCTAGTTTAGCATCCCTGTCTGTCATGCAAAGGGCAACAAGTAAATGTCCCAACATATCCCTGCTCTCCATGGCTCTGTTTTTTTTTTTGTATGTAAAATATAAGGGCTAAAACCTACTTAGAGAATGTAAGGCTAAGCTTAAGATCCACACAGATCACTAGCTTAGTAAGTACCTATGAACAAATGAGCCTATAAACCTGAGCCTCTGTGTCCCCCCTTCTGCTTTCCAGTCTGACCATGCTCTTTCTTTCTCTCTCGCTCTTGCTTTTTACTTCTGATCAGCTCAGGATTATGAACCTCAGGGACCTGGAGCTGAAAATTATAAGATATTTTTTTTGTATCTCAATAGCTGTGATTTAAGACTAAACTGGGAGTAGAAGCAGAAGTGCCTATTTCTGGCATGGGGGTCTGGAGCTGCACCTCCTTCAAACCGATTACTTACTTCTGACCACTTCCCTCCCATCTGAAGATCTGTTTCTAACATGACTTTCTGGCCTAATGCATGTTTTATTTTAATTATTATTTCCTTCACCTCTTCTTCTTAAGGTATCTACCCCTTATTTCCTGCCTTCTCTCACTCTTGATCATCTTTCTATATGCCACCCATCTAGGACTGGACCCAGATTCTGCTGGCCCACTGGTGAGGCACAGGCAGCTGAGCAACTCTACCAGTCATGGAAGGACATGCTCCAGGTTTCAGTGCGGGTGTCCAGTTGTTGGCACACCAGGGAGATCACAAGGCTTTCTACCTCCTGCTGGGTGACATACCAAGACCCCTCAATGACACCCACTAATAGGGAGCCTACAACCTACACTGAAGACAGACCACCAAAGGGCATCAGGCAGCCTTCCAAGTCACTTCATGCTGGATCACATATGTCTCCCTGCAGAGAAGCAGGCCGGGAGACTGCTGGGGGGGGGGGGGCAAGAGCAAAAGATCTCAGTGTGGTGGCCAATATTTTTATTTCTTTATTTGTTTATCCTTTGTAGACTGGGTAATTCCCACTAAGCAATTAGCCTCTTTTTAGGAAAAATGTGTCCAGGGCATCAAGGAACTTCCCCTACTCTTTTCATTGTGAGGGGGAAGGTTTTGCTGCTGTGTTTTCTGCTTATACTCCTGACATGGAGTCAGCTAGGAGAAGCTGTGTAGTAATTGCAGAAAAAGAGAGTTGTTCTGTTGGTGTAGCTGTGTGGTTCCATCAGTCTGATAGAAAACTGTTGAAAAGTAAATGGACAGTACAAATAGTTAGCATTTAGTTGACTTAAACCTCAGGATTTTGAAGAAGTTGTTGTAGCTGAAATTACTTCTAAAGCTTTGCCTGATCAAAACTGGTCACTTCCTGCTTATGCTCCTGACGTGGAGTCAGCTAGGAGAAGCTGTGCAGTAATGGAGGGGAAAAGAGAGTTGCTCTGTTGGTGTAGCTGTGTTGTTCTATCAGTCAGAAGGAAAACTGTTGAAAAGTGACTGGATAGTGCAAATAGTAAGCATTAAGTTTACTTAAACCTCAGTATTTTGAAGAAGTTGTTGTAATTGAAATTACTTCTAGAGCTTTGCCTGATCAAAATGGATCTATGTCAAAATAATGAATTACCATAACGTTGAGTTGCAAAATGGCAAGACATAAATGCCGAAAGTTTACATTCACAAAGTCCAGATCGTCATGTTTCCACTGTGAAAGAAGTCAGTTGACCAATGTGGAGAACTTTGCCCTTTTCTCTACTGTACTGTGATCTCGGAGTTGGTGTATTTAGTTGAAGGGGGTGTGGGGGGGGGCAAAGCCTCCCACTTGGGTGGGTTTTATGTGCTTTGGTTTGTTTTTTTAAGTTTTGTTGGTTGATTGTTTACATACCAGGAGAAAACTTATGATGATCTGGACATTCATGAATATACACTTTCATTGTTTCTGCCTAACTGTTTTCCAACTTGACGTTATAATAATTCATTATTTTGACATAGATCCAACAAAACTGGTCAGTTTATTGAACAAAGCTAATCATGTAGAAGAATATGAGATTTCATGGTCAGTTATGGTGGAAAAGGTTCTTGGAATGGACAGTGAGTTGGGCATAAAGGAAGTGAGTTGTGAGCTTGGTGGACATAAGGTTACAGGTGGAATGTACTCTAGAAATATGTATGTTGATGCAGTTGGAAGAACAAAAGGTACTTATAAAATTTATTAAAAAAAAAAAGTTTATTTGGATAAGAAAGAAGAAAGAAGAATTATAAATATGCATTGCAAGTAATATGTAGTATAAAGTTACCACTTCATATCAAAATTTAATAATACTGTTAAAACAATCTTACATTTAAAAATTCTTAAAAAAATCCTTATAAAGTCAATTAAATGATAAGTTAGTCTGTGTTTGATATGAAGTGGTGACTTTATGCTCTGTACATAGTTGTAATGCATGTTTATTACATAATGATAGTAAGAATGCCTTTAATTTTAGAAGGTACAACATGTATTTAAGGGTCTATATTAGATCACCGAATGCTTAGGTTAGCAAACAGTGATTAATTGACTCCATGTAAGCGAGAGCTTAAAAACCGTACTGTCAGAACAGCATTTTTTTTCCAAGGGAAAAAAAATCGCTGTTCCAACAAAAAAAAAAAAAAAAAAAAAGAAAAGAAAAGACTTTACTACTTGATATTAAGTGGGGGGCTTTGCCCCCCACACCCCCCCCTACTCTGAGGCCACACTACAGTGCAGAAAACAGCAAACTACTGAAGTGGCCAAGCAAATTCTTTCCCAGGGAAAGAATTTGCTTACATGCCGCTTCGATATTTTGCCATTTCTGCGTTTACAGCTCGACCAAGTCGCATTCGCTAACCTGCGTCTTCCGTCAGCTGATAGGAACCCTGTATTTAATTGACATAATCAATTTAATTCAATAGGAAATTGGACAATTGGGTAAGCATTTTACTGCATATATAATGGTGGGCTCATGTTGAGCTCAATTCTGATGATGTCTCAGGCAGAGGCAAACGCATTAAATTAAAAAATAAATTTATGTGGCACGACTTCTACATGTTCATTTATTTTTAACAACAGTTTCATTCATTGGTATGCTCTGTTTTTGGTTACTTCTTCTTCTTTCGGCTTTTAGGGGTCATCACAGTGGATCACCTATCCGGTCATGATTGGCATAGTTGCCAGCCAGGCACCCAACCTTCCATGGAAGGAATACACACGCACACACTCATACCTAGGGCCAATTTTATTGTGTCCAATCAACCTACAGCATGTCATTGAGATGTGGGAGGAAATCTGTTTTTGGTTACTGATGTTGTGAAAAGTGGAGGAGTATATTTTTCAGTGAATTAAGTATCTTTATTAGGGGTGAAATTGTGAAAATGATTTAGTTATAAGACAATGGGAGGGCTTGATAAAAGAAATGAAAGAATTATGTCTTATGTAGAGGACATATAGACTAGCCTTCAAAAAAGGTTTATCTGGTGAATTATGTTTTAATGGGAGTAATGGCATATACAAAATGTATAGATGATGTCAGAAAATATGAAAAAGAAATTGTGCAATTAGTGTGTTATATATGAGTGAAAATGAAGGGGGATTGGGGTTATTAAATTCAGTTTTTTATTCTGCTTCTCTAAACTTGTATAGAGTAATAAAGTGGATAAATGTAAAGAATAAAAAATTAATAGTGTAAATACTTAAATATAAGTGCAAAAAATAGGGAGGTGATGCGAATAAGAAAAAGAGATAAAGGTTATATAAATGAAGACATTAAAAATTATCAAGAAAAATACTAAGATGGAAAATAAAAACTGATGATACAGAGAAGAAAAGAAGGTTGCAGTATAATAATACAATGAAACAATATTATTATGTAAATCCATGGGAAAATTTACCAGAAGATGTGATAAAAGCCACCAAAGTAAGGAAAAATGGTGTACTTAGACTATAGCATGTTAGAATTTCCTATCGAGACTGCTAATAAAAAAGTTACCAGTAAAGAGAAATACACCATATAAAATGGGTCTATATTATTTCTTCGACAGCTTAGGTTGTCGAGTGCTCAATGATCGACACCTAAACATCAAAGTTTCAAAACTGCAAATGGCCATATAAGTGAATTCTTTCCTCGGGAAAGAATTTGCTTGGCTGTTATCGGGGATTTGCCCTTTCCCCAATGTAGAGCGATCTCGGAGTTGGTATGTTTAGTTAGGGGGGTGTGGGGGGTACAGCCCCATATGTCAGGGGATGTGGGGGATAAAGCCTCCCACTATATTTAGGTTGAAAAGTTAATTTTATTTCTGGACGGCCTAGTGATTTTTTTCCCGAGGAGAGAATTTGCATATATGGCCGTTCATGACTTTGAAACTTCGACGCTTAGGTGTCGATCATTAAGCATTCGGCAACCTAAGCTGTCAAAGAAATAATATAGACCCATAAAATGGAAGTTGAAAGATTGTGTTTATTTTGTAGGTAAAAAGAGACAACAGAGCATGTTTTTTGTGACATGTTAAAGAGAGGTTAAACTCTGAAAAATAGTTGTGTGAAGAAAAACATTATAATAGTAATGATGCAAACAATGTGGATAGGAATATGATTATGTAAATATACACTAAAACAAAAAAAAACATGGATATGTGAGAATGGGAGATAAGAATTTATTTTGTGTAATATGAGTTATTTAGAATGAATGACTGAATTAAATTCTGTCTAATGGGAAATGGATTTTGGTTGATATATTGTGAAAAATTAGATTATGGTTGTGAAAGAAGGAGGGGGATCAATTATGGAAGAATAATAATGATGACAGTGTATAGGAATGTGGTAAATAATGCTATGTTTATGTTGTGTTAATTAAAGGACCTCTACTCTTTTTTATAGATGTCATGGTATCTTTTACGTCTGCCTGAACTACCACCAACCCAAGGAGATGGGACCTTCGTTTAACATCTCATCCAAAGTATGGTATATTCTGGAGTGCAGCACCCCCCCTCGCACTGTACTGGAGTGTCAGTAATCAATCTATCTGGTGCAAAAATAGAACCCATATCCGTATGCACCAAAGGCAAGTGTGCTACCTGTTGTGCCACTGATACTGCAATACCACATCACATCCTATACTGTTGATGACAATTCATAAAATATGATCATAAATGGAGAGAAACAAAACAACAAGGAATGAATAATAAAAGAAGAGTACAGCAATGAAGAAAGAAAGAGAGAGAGAAACAAAAGTAAAAGCAATTATCAGTAATGTGTGCTACACTGGGTAGCAGTACAGGCCCTGATGGAGTAAGATGCTAAATATTCAATAACAGGCCAAGAATAATATCCAGGTTCATAGGTTCATAGGTTCATAGGTTCATACTAGGCTATCTGCCCAAGGGCATTTATAAGCCTAGCCCATAGTTATGTGGCTTTCGCCACCCCTTTAGTTTGAATAAAAACTATGCCTATCATTTTTCTGTGCCTCTGTCAAGCAGTGACACTGAAGTAATCTCTGGGGTATATCTGCGATCTCCCATCCATTGGCCAAGATTCCTCTTGAACAAGGCCAGCGAGGTGCTCTGCCTCACATGTACCGGGATTTTGTTCCACAGCATAGGGAGTCTCTGGGTGATGAATCTGTCCCTCCAGCACGTTCTATTTATAACCGTGTCAAGGTTTAAGTCTCCCGCCCTTGTGGTTCTGAGGGATCTAGATTTTTTGAGGTGAAGCAATCACACAAATGCACTTCAGAAATATGTGTGCCACAAGGGGCTAGATTTAGTGCAACCAGTCCTCCATGGGTAGGCCACTGGCACAATCCATGAGATACGATAATGTGACTGCGAGGGGCAGTGAAGCTGGGCTGAATAACCCCTGAACATGTAGTGTCCAGCATGGTGAAACTTATTATCAGGTAGAATGTGGCAGGCACAACCTACCCCAAATTATCTTGTATGTCGCTGGGAAGACCTTGCCATGTATTATCACAGCACAGATTTCCACAATAGATATACATGGGATAACAAAACTTGGTGGTAATTCTATAACATGACATACAACAGCCATCATAAAGTATGACACAACATGTTAGTTGCATAGCCATGGTATGATTGGTGTTAATAATACTAGCAGTGTCACTGGCATGGCCAGTGTAAGAATAAGCCATGGCAGGCTGACAAGAGCATTGAGTATTAATGGAAAGATGGATGGATGGATGGATGGATGGATGGATGGATGGATGGATGGATGGATGGATGGATAGATGGATGGATGGATGGAGGATGGATGGATATGGACATGTCTCTGAAAGCAGCCATCCAATTAGATCCAAAGCAAACAACAACACCCATGATGGCAGTTACATCCACTGTTAGTCCAGTCTACATCACCATAACACTGTTGGGAATCCCTGGTTCTCTCTCTCTAACCTCATATTCCAATTGGTGGAGAAGGATGCAGGAGCACCTCTTCAGGTTAATATAATGATGCCAGCATTGCTCACCAGAGTGGGTGATGCCTGTGGCATCACTCAGTATCCTAGGAATGCTCTGCCAGGCATCCGTCTTGCACTGGAAGTCCAAACAGGAGTTCCCCAGCAGGCACTCATAGTAGTGTTAGTGCAGCAGGAAGAGAAATATTTTAGTCTCCTCCTGAAGCATGTGGAAGCCTTTCCAAACTCAGTCTCTTCAGAAGCCATGGACAATATCAGAAGGAAAATCATAGCAGATTAATGTCAATGTACATTATAGGAATCATGTGATGTGCAGTGATGGACAGAATTGAAGTGGTACATAGACCAATGCTACTATGTAGTCATGCATCATTAAAAAAGTGCTGCCTGGGTGGGGGACTAAGCATTGGATACAAGGTATTCAGCCTATGCATATTATACAGGTGTCTATGGTAGTGACATTGTCCCATCAGTGACCTCAAAGTGGATGTTAAGAAATCTGTAGTACCACGGAAGTCTCGGATCTGCATACACATGTGTTCAGGTGCCTAGGCAGCGAGACATTTCCCTGTGGTACATTTGACTGGGACACATTGCTGAAGTGACATTCATATGCAGAGAAATATGGCTGTTTGCAGATTCCCTGTGGGCAAAGAGAAGCACACACTGTCATGCTCACAGCTTTAATAACCGAATGCATGCTGGCAGAAAAAGTAATGTGAGTGTACAGTACATACTTATGTGACTACAACATATAGAAGTGTGCTACAGCATGGAGGAAATACTGTAGGCTACTGTAGTCACATTTATGCACCAGTATGTGTTTTAGGTAATGTCCCCTAGACACTGTGAAGGAGGTAGTCATCCAAACACTCCAATTATAAAGGCATTGCCCATTGTGCACTGCATTTTTACTGCCACTGACATGCCTTCTGGCCAGCCGGCTGCTGATGCCTGCTATATTGCCTGCTGTCTCATGTTCCCTTGGGGACTATAGACATTGTTTCCCACTGTGCATTTGGTTATTGAAGTTGTCGGCATGGCAACATATTCTTCTCTTTACCCACAGGGAATCTGCAAACAGCCATATTTCTCTGCAGCTGAATGCCAGTTCAGCCATGTGTCCCCAGTCAAATGTACCACAGGGAAATTTCTCACTGCCTAGGTGCCTGAACCCCATGCACATGCACACAGTAATTTGCCACCTATGGTGCATGTGAGTGGATATGCACAAGCCTCATCACACAATCTAGGGCTGCTATATATTATGCTAAATATGCATTTCAGAGACATTTCCTCTAAATTGCCTGATTAGCATAGCTGCAATGCTATGAGCCTTGAAATAGCATGGTATAAACAGCCATTGCCACTGTGGTACTTTTCTTTGGAATAGCAAATGGTTCCTCAATTAAATATTTATTTAATCTAGAGCTTAAAGAATTCCTCTACATTTGTTGTGGTAAGGTTATGTAAGCCACTGGCAGGTGCAGACCATAACTGCATAATGGTATGATCATTTGATCCATATGACTTTCTTTTATTGCCCTTTTGTTCTATGTCCTGGTAGGCATCTCATATGGAGAGGGATGTGTTGCAATGCATAAACCCTGACTCTGTGAATCAGCTGTGGTACATATTGATTGGATTTGGGTGGGGGGCATACTAGATAGTCAATATAGGGCATACTTAAATATGTGGGGCACATGACAGTGATGCTTTGTTGGGCACAGGCAAGTGTAGGTTGATGACAGGGCACATGTCACAACACAGTCTGCTTCCGCCTTATGTTGTCCTACTGAACTGCACTGGGGAAGTGTCTTGTGATACTGGAGTAGGGTAGGCATAATACCTTATGGAGGCAAAGCTGATACATGGGTACATGACTGGTACAGATGGTGCTGTGCATATTTTATGCCCAGTCATTGGCCATACATGTGGATACACAGATATATGGTGCGTAAAGAGAGGAAGTGCCTGGAGACATTTTCCCAGGCAGAGACTGATGTGCTACTGCAGGCTTCTGTGAGCACAGATGCCAGATTCTGAGTACAGACAAGACTGTCCAGGCCTCCCAAAATGTGTATGACACTAACCACTAACAGACCAAAAAAAAAAAAAAAAAACATATCATGAAAGAAAAAAAAAGTAAAAAAATGTCCAAATTAGGTATAACAGGAAACACAGTATAATCTGACTTGGTGAAAGCAGAAAAACAGCTTTATCACTTAATGCAAGAAAGATGTGGGCATAAAGAAAATGTTAAATTATTGGTTAATTTAGGGATAAGGATACGATAAGGGACAAATTACAAATGACAGCAGACAAAAAGTGAATATTATACTGAAAATATAGAGGCAGAACAACTATATCTTTAGTTAAAACATCAGCAAGTAAGCAGTGTTTAGTCAGTTAGTATTATTTCAGCAGTGCTAGCAATTCTAAACAGCATTTAAGAACAGAGTGGCTTGAAAAAGTGAATATAGTCAAATTAGCTATAATACATACCCCTCAGGTATTTCAAATGAAATGATTCATTTTCACAAGTCATGCATAACCCTGATAGCTCTCTGATACCATACAAGAATATGTTTTCCATAGAAAGTGCTTATCCAAACCACAGCTTCAGACGATGATAGAGTATGTTTCTAGGGATGTACACAAAGTCCACTTGTTCTTGATTAAGATTATGGATTTAAAAAAGAATAATATAAAAGGCATTGCACCATGTTCCCACTGATTTTAGTTGGGAAATTATGTAAGGATATCCTTGGGAGAAGCAGTTGAAACTGCACACTGATTATTTATTCTGCATGTTAATCCTGGTAGCTAAGAAGAAGATGAGGAAGTTATTCAAAGCCTTGCCTGTGCTGAACACTGCTTTCATGTCATACATCATCCTTGGATAACACCTCTAAGATCAAAAAAGAAAGTTATGTAAGACTTGTCGATAACATGAACACCCCATGTCTTTTTTAAGTATATTTTTGCTTTTAGTAGAAACTAGCACTGGAATTAAGTGTGGCAGCAGATGCTAATGAGGTTTGCAGAACAAAGGCATTACATTATATAACTTTACACAAAAAACTGGCATGATTTTAAAGGTTTTATAATTTGAAAGGGTCTTCAAAGTCAGTATGTGACTGTCACACGTATCTTGATGTTTTGTGTCTCATTCACACACTTGTATTACACTGTCAGAGCTACATATACAGAAAATGTATATCGTGTATAATTTCTATTTTCATTAATCATTATTTTAGAATCTACGTGTCCCTGTGTTCTTTTCCTTTTGTAATCCTTTTGGATAACGTAGAAATCAGGCATACTCGAATAGAAGTTCCCTACTGAAGTGTCGGACATCCCAACACAAATTCAGTAGAACAAATATTGAGCATCACCCTTCTCCTGTAAATCTCTGCACCGTTCTGATGTGATGGGCAATATATATATATATATATATATATATATATATATATATATATATATATATATATATATTCCAAGAAGTGGCAATCCTGTACTTAATATATGTAAGTCTGGATTTTCTACCATTTAATCTCCCCATTATGGGTCTCACCAATCTGAGTCCTGATTTTTAAATGGTTACCTGAATACATCTTAAGATGAGTAGGGCAGTGAAATGTTCTATCACATTGTTTTGCTGCTTCTTTTTCTCTTCTGTTTTCTTTATTATTTGAATATATCTTCTCCTACAAATTGCAGTTAGTGAAGTAGGTGGAAAAGAGTTTTATGTGGTAAATTAAACTACTTTGGATTTATGTTGCATTATATTATAACAGATGTTCAGGTGAACTTGCACTGGGCAAAGAGAATTTCTCAGATTTAACACATCATGTAGTATAACCATACTTGATACATCTGTTCTGACTTAGCAGATCCTTACCAAGTGCAGTCAAGAGAACTGATTATGAACAGTTGCACAAGGACAGTTCAACAAATGCACTGTAAAAAACCTGTAGATTTCTATAAGTAGCAGTCTACATCAAGAAGTAGTTTGTTCCAAAATGATTCTCATCCCAAAATCAAACCCTGATCTCAAAAATCCATTAAATTATAGACCTATTGCCCTAATCAATCTCGATATGAAGATTTTTGCTTCACTATTAGCCAATAGAATCAAACCCATTATCCCAGAAATTGTCTCTTCTGAACAATCAGGATTTATACAACACAGACAAATATTTGATCATACCCTCATGCTTAATACTATGATTACTCTTTCTAACCATATCCGTATTACAATATATGTCCTAGCCATTAATACATCTAAAGCTTTCGACAGACTTAATGTTGATTTTCTTCTAAATATCCTACCCCAATCTGACATACCCACAGTTTTTACACAAGCTATCAAAACACTCTACTCTAAGGTCCACACTATCTTACAAATTAACAAAAATTTATCCTCCCGTATTAACATTAAGAATGGTGCCAGACAAGGCTGCCCAATGTCCCCTTATTTATTTAATCTATATATGAAACCACTATTCCTTCTAATCTCTCAGAAAATATTCCATCACATTCCTACTCTTTTTAATACCAAAATTGCTCTATCAGCTTTTGCTGATGACCTAAATTTATACTACTCACTCCCCAACTCAGATCTTCAGAAATCATTAATCTCTGTTGATAACTACTCATTATTTTCAAACTGCAAATGAAATCTAGGGAAAACAACTATCTTTCCCGTAAACTCTTGATGTCAATTACCCACCTATTTCTTATCCTCTGGAATCAAAGTTAATCAATTTTTACAATATCTAGGAATATCTTTTCACCAAGACTGTAAACATTTCTATCTAAACAATATCACAAAACTCTGGTCTAACATACAAAACCTTAACAGGTGGGCAAAACTGCATCTCCTGCTCCTTGCTAAAGTAGCCATAATCAAGATGAATCTCTTACCCAGGTTTCTATATGTCTTTAGTGCCTCCAGCATAGCTATCAACAATCATTTTTTTAAAATCCCTTCATTCTTCTATTTCCAAATTCATTGGGCTACCAGATCAATCAGAATTAGTTATAGAAAACTGATTTATCCCAAAGATAATGGGGGTCTAGGTCTACCTGACTTTAAACTATATTATGACATCACCAATTGTAACAGAATAATAACAATATATGACTATTCCCCAAACTTACATCATTGGTCACCAACCTGGGAAAAACTCCTCTACAATTCTATCAAAACATTTAACTTCATTACCAAAGCCCTCCCCTTCCTTAACAATGAAGGCTTAAAAATATCAAAATACACATATCTATAAAGCATAAAATAACCATTTTACAAAAGGATTTCAAATCCTTAAATTTATTCATTGCATTCAATACCCTACAACCTATTCACCTTAACCCCAATCTTAAAATGAATAACAAAATGATTTACTTAAGTAAATACCCCCTCCTTAAGGAGATAACCATATCTGATATTTCCCCCTTCAAAAATAAATATATTACTGAAATGAGAGCTCAAATGAACCTCCCCAAAAGGTACACACTCATTATAAGACAAATTCACGACCTATGCCACAATGTCACAGAGGACCCTAACATAACCAATAATGACATTAAACCCTGTAAAACTATATGGAACCTTCTGCCATTAAATAGAAAAATGATATCTAATTCTTACAAACTTATTCTCTCAATTAAAACTCAAATATAAGTAATCTTCTCAAAATACTGGAAAGACCTAGAGCCATCAAGTTCTTCTAACCAAATCTCACAAGCTATTCATCTAACCTCAAAACTTACTCCCCTTAAAAACTTAAATACACACAACTCATATTTCATAATGCTTACCTCACTCCAACCGCACTAAATAAACTCTATCCCACAACCTCCCCTTTCTGTCCCATTGTGACAATCACAAGGCTGATCTTTTTCAATATTTTTTGGAGCTGCAAGTGCTCCTACAAACTTTGGTGCTCATTAAGAGTTCAACTGGAAAAGATGGGCTAGAAAAAAATAACTCTATCTTGGAAATTTAGTCACTTACATATCCCTCCCACTGGTTTATCTAAGCAGCAGACACATGTATTAATATCACTTTTTGCCCTACTCAAATACTATATTACACTCTACTTGAAAGATAGAGTATTGCTTACATGGGATGGATTTAAACACCTAGCTACCAAACACTTACTTCCCTATAAATATCTAACCTTCACCTAAAAATCCCCCCCCCCCCACTTCACTGAATTTTGAAACCCTCTATTTGATCATATTCTAGCTTGAAACTATTAACCTTTCTTCAATGTTGGACGTATGGCATATTTGTAAATAGTTTGTTGTTATAATGTTATATATACCCTTTATGGTGTTATTGTAAGTTCACCACTCTAATGGAGTTGTTGTTTGTACAAGTTATATGTTGAAATTGAATTTGAAATAAAGAGATTAAAAAAATAAAATAAAATAAAATGTAACCAGGAAAAAAAGAAGTAGTTTGTCATACATTCAGAAACACATATTTTCTCTTCATACTACAAATTATTAAAAACACTAATGTTAGCATCCAGCTACTGGCCACCAAAAACATTTATCTCTATATTTATTAGTATTTTATTGCAACAGTTCTTTTAAGAACAACCATTTAAGCTATCCGTGTCCTCTACATTCAGTAATTGAGAGGTAAAACAAATGTATTTATAAACAGTATATACAATTTAAATTCTGCAACATGTGTAGTATTAATTCCACATACACACGATAATAGTCCAAGGGACAAGTCTCACAGGTTAATCAGTAATTTACATACCCATCAACCTCTTAGAGCAAGAAATCTGGACAAAGCCATCAATATTTGGGGGACAAAGGTCCACAAATAGGGACACTTTTTAAATATTGTTCTTACAAACTTAGAAAATTGATAGAATAAGAGGTTTTGCATTAACATGAATTTTCTGAAGGGTATGAAGTCTGAAACTCAAATGTCTGTCATACTTTTCTGACTTCAGTCCTCAATAATTTGCCAGTGATTTTCCAGAAAACCACAATTTTATGAGAAACAGACCAAAAATATGAGGCAAAAATCTAGATCTAGACATTCTGTGAAAATCTGTCCAGCTGAGAGATACTAAGCAAGTTGCCATTCACCTTAGCAACCATTGCAGCACATCTCCTATGTAGGGAAGAAAATGCTTTTATGACTGCAATTCATATTTTGAACTGGTGTGTAAGCCTGAACGTGGGAGAAATCAGTGATACATAGCTCTTCACTGAATACTGCTTAATGGAATATTCAACAATTCCCCTTTCTAAGAGGTAATTGCAGCATTATTATGTTTCACCACATCCCACTACATATGTAATTTGATATTGTTATCTATTGCTTTGGTACACAAGCAGGAAATATTCATTTTACTATCAGGGTGCTGCATTTAAGTTTCAGCTGATGATAAATGTCCTGAACAATATAAGGGAACTTCCAGTACCCAATTAACTGTTGTAGATCAGCTGATAATACGTATTACTTACAGATAGGGGAAGGAGTTCAAATGAAATCAAATCAGTCCGGCTGTGGATTCCATGTGTTGTTCTTAGTGAATGTGCTGTGTTTTAGGGGAAATGTTGATTCTAATGTTTGTTATTGACTGCAAGAATGCCACAAACGTATCCTGGAAGGCTCCTGGAAGGCTATGCAGAGGTTACATTTACATAGCTATATCTGTCTTTATATGTACTTGTTAGTCAATATAAGGACAACAGAAAGTTGTTCTCAGCAGCTGCTAGGGACAGTGTTGCTGGTACTTTTGCATATTATATCTGTCATAGTTACTACAAGGGGATCAGATTGTTGCCCTGGACACCTTATGAGAGGACAATAAAACACAAAAAAAAAACTGCTGAAAAATGCCTTACAAACGGACATACAGAGGCTACCAGTAGCTCCTTATATTTTTCTCTGACTCCCTATTGAAACGTCAGCACTAACAATGCTGAGTGTTGAAACCGCCCCCCCCCCCCAAAAAAAGACCAAAAATACAGGAGAACAGCGAATCTCAAATATTGCTTTTCTCCTTAAAACTTCATTTTTTTGGGGGGTGGCAAGCCCCCCTGCACCCCTCATGTGGATGGAAAGCCATCCAATCCTCTTGAATTTACATATACCATCTCTAAGACTGCCAACTCCAAGCCTGCCATACCTTGGAGAAAAGGGAATATTACAAGAAATGGCAACTTGGACTTCATATATGTAAGTCCGATCTTTCAGCTATTCAGTCTCCATGTTTTGGGACATGCTCTAGTGGGTCACAATATTTTAAATGGTAGGCTTATTGGGTAACTGTAAAGGCAGCACATCATAGTCTTATATACATAGGTTGTCTTTTGCAACCCCTGGAAGGTCCCACTATGGCCACATGTACCACATTTTATTTATCTCCACAACTGTCCTCATTAGGAATTGTAAGAACAGCAGATTGCTATCCCTTTTATCTTATAGAAGGCTATTATCTCACTGACAGTGCTTAATTTTATCTTTCTTTTTCATTAAGTTTTTTTTTTAATTCTTAAAACATATATATAACATTTACAAATAAGGGAAATCGTTTTCAGATGGCAGTATTCAACAATATCACATAACATCATATTAGTTTAAGAGTAAGTATTTCACTAAGCATTAGTCTTGTTCAAACATCATAAGTACCACTTCCAACTTGCGCCAGTATTGTTTATTAATCATAATCTTATTCTGTCTTTCTCTTTTTGTTACATATAATTGCAGCTAAATGAAAGACATAATTAAATAAAGGTACAGATTCAGATTTCTATTTTTTTGTAATAACCTTCCTGGCCATTGTTAAAGACTCTAAAACATTGCAGTCAATTTCCTTTGAAACAGGTACAGTCATTAAATGGTTCTTCTAATTAATGAAACTTATGTGTCCACAATCCTTTAGAAAGTACCAGTAGTTGATCAATATTGTCCGATTTGTCACAATCAGAAAATATATGCATCACATCTGCCTTGGCTACTTTCTTTTATCTCCGTTCCACCAGTTAGAGCCAAATCCTTTACTGAAATCCAGAAAATGCAATTCAACAATGAGCGCTTTCGTCTGCTACTAGGCAAACTTCATCAGATAAAATCCCACTGGTGCAGAAAACTTTTTATGTGTGTGTGTATATGAGAACACACCCAGAAACACTTCCCTTCCATAATTCAATCAAACAATTAAACAATTTAAGAAGACGAGTAAAAATTAATGGTTAAAATTGAAAATGTTTAAAAATGCTTAAATCACTATTTAGTAGAAACTCCACAAGATTGTTCCTTTAGTAGGTATTCACATAAAACTCAATCAGATATTACAAATTAATACAAAATACAAAATATGTAATGTAAATGAGAGTATGCCCTGATTGTAATAACTATCTATTGAAATAGTAAATAACAATGTAAATCCATTCTAAATTATGTAAATCTGAATATTTTAAAAAATGAAATAAAGTGAAGTTTATATAAATTAAACATTGTTAGCTTTGCTTACTAAAATGGCTTTTATATTGATGTATTCATTAAGCCCTGGAGGTATATTGGACCTAAGTCTCAGTTGCCATTTTATCTCTTTTTGTAACAGGAGATTCTTGGCATCTCCTCCTCTAGGGTCTATGTCCACAACATCAATAATGCCAAATTTGAAAAGTGGAGGAAAGGGACAAGACAGAAACACACACACACACACACACACACACACACACACACACACACACACACACACACACACACACACACACACACAAACACACACACACACACACACACACACACACACACACACATACACACACACAATACACATACATACACAGACACCTGCACCTGAGGCCACACATCTATCTATATAGACTCACAGATTTCACAGATTCACACATGCAGCCATACTCATATATATACACACACCTTCCACTACTGCCTGTTCAACAAACTCCCCAGCACGTGCCTGTAATGTGATCCCACACACTGGAAGCAATGTGTAAATTTGAACTTTCGCCCGTCTTCATTAACATGGCCAGCAAGGTAACTTATACAGTTAAGAGATTCTCTGAAACACTTGGCTGTATAAGTGCCTTATCAAAGGCATTGATGGGGGAGAGCAGATGGTTAATTAACACAGGCTGCACTCACAGGGTAACTATTTAGAATCTGTAGTAGGCTACAGAGACAGACAACTGTAGTCTTCATGGTGAAGCACCATAGTAGGGCTGTGTCTGAAATGGAAATGTTTACCATGAGATGTAAATGGCAAACATTCCGAATATGGCCCAAGAACTGCAGATTAGGAAAACCTATGCCACCTTTTCCCCAAGATCTGTTATGTTTATTATATGATGTTTTGGCTTCCCTGGGTACCAAAGAAAGGATAACTATATATTTTTTTCATTTTATGCAAGCTTTTCCCTGCTATCAAAGCTATTGATTGCAATAAATGCTAAAGCAATATGATTTTAACAAGTGATATTTTCTCTCCATTCAGTATTATGAGTAACTTTGAGACTTTTTCAATGAGATTTAGAAAGTTATTTTTTAATGAATAAATTCAGATTAGGTTTTATTTTCATTTTCATATAATTTAATTATTGTTTATCACAGGTGCAGGCCAAAACCAGTGGACTATGGCTGACCAAGTTTGCAGATTACTACAGGCTGGGAGCTGTCATCAATTCCTCTAGTGACATGGATATCCTCCAAGAGGGTCTCACCCAAACAAATGACTGGTGCCAGAAACATGGTTTCAAGCTGAATACAAAAATGCATCATCATCAGCATCAAATTGATATATATGCTCTGACTTACTGTAAGCAATTTGTAACTTTTTTGTACTATGTTAAAGTAATCTACAACTTCTTGGCTCATGTAATTTTAAATTGTATTCTCTTTTTTAATTGTGATGGAGCTTTTCTCCCAAGAACTTTGATGAAAATGGACACCTGCTGTCTAGTCGGGACTATCCTTATAACAAATGTGAAATAAATAAATAAATCATCCCCTTTGGGGACAGTGATGTCCCCACAAATTATCACATTAATAACAATGTCCTAAGCACATAGTCAGTTTTGAGGGATTTGGGCACTCAGATTAATAGGAACCTGACTTTTGACTACCATGTTGCTTCCATTGTATGGAAAGTTTTCTACATGGCCCATCTCATAAGTAAAGGTATCTCATCCAGGGACAAAGAGGTCATAACATCCTTGTATTCTTCCCTTATAAGGCCCCATTCGGCATGTACTTTACAAAGCACATGCAACAGCTGGAGAGACCACAGAGGTTCCTCACCAGGAGACTCTAGGACCTCAAAAATCTACCATACACAGATAGGTTAAAAGCCCTATCCCTCTACTTTGTTTCATACAGACTCCTCAGAGGTGGCCTCTATTTGGCATACAAGGTGATCTCGGACCCCGCCTTGATGGGACTGCTGCATATCTGCAAGTAAAGCTTGAGTAACCCACACAAGGGGCCTCAACCTGGTCTGTGACATCAATAGGACTTGTTGGCAGGACAGATTTATGTCCCAGAGACTCCCCCATCTATGGAATAGACTCCCTCTCCACATCAAGCAGAGTACCTCTTTACCCCTTTTTAAGCACAACCTGGATAATTGGAATAAATAGAAAATACATCCTTGGGATTCCACCCGTGTCTCAGCTGGACACAGGCATTAGGTACTGATTTGTCTATGCATGAGTTAAACTCTTGGCTAGATTTATGAGGCCTCAGGGCCAATAGCTTAGTAAATTTCTATGATCCTATTATCCTATTTCTCTTTTAGTAGTAGATTAATTTGTTGATTACTTAAAACTGTTCCACTTTTAAGTAATGATGAATGAGAAGGTGTGAGTATATGAGGATTTGCCCATGGTTGGTGTGATTTGATGATGAGGGTGAAGCCTGAGTGATTAAATAAAGCCAACCATGGGCAAATGCTCATATACCACACCCATGAGTTGGTTACTGAGATTATACAAAGACATTAGTTAAGAATGAAATTGCTTACCTTTATTAAATAATGTCTTTGTATAACAGCACTGTAGTGTTCCTCCAGATTGTTTCCTATTCTTCCATGTTTCTTCATGTACTGTGTGTGCATATGGGACTTACATTCCCATGCTTGTACAGTACATCAGTGCTGTTCAATATAAACAATGGAAAAAAGAGAATCTCCATTGCTTTTTTTAATACTATAAAAATTGAAAAGCTCAGAGGTATGAGAGGCTGCAGAGACATTGAAGAAATACAAGTAAATTCTGGCTTTTTTTTTTAGTTTTGCAGAATGTACCTGACTTTTCTTGCATTTGATTTGGCCTCTATACGTGCCTCTCAACCTTTTAACTCAAGAAATGTGGGCAAACCGTTAAATAGCCAGGGGACAATGGCACCAAAATAGGGACAGATTGTAAATGTTACTCATAAACTTAGAAAGCTGCTAGAATAACAAGATTTGTGTTAGTGTGCATTGTCTGAAGGATGTAGCTCTTATAAACTTAGAATGTGCTAGAATAACATGATTTTGTGTTACTGTGCATTGTCTGAAAGATATGAAGTCTGAAACACAAATGCATGTCATTATTTAGTGACTTCACTCCTCAGTGATTTGTTAGAAAACCACAAATTTTATTAGGAACGCACTAAAAATATGAGGCAAAATCTGCATGTTTTGTGAAAATCTGGACAGCTGAGAGGTATGCCGCCATAGTATATGTGAATAGAAAAAAGTCTGGCCGCTCGATTGTACTTTAATGGCTGGACTTTTTTCTATTGTTATACGCTCGATTTACAATGGGCATGCTGGTTGATCTGTCAAGTCAGTATGCTCATTTTTGAATAACGATGACCCATCATTGTATAAGTGCTGTTAATAAATGTCATTTGATTTCATTGTTTTTTTCCTGTATCAAGTTGTTTATATTTCTTATTGACAATAACAAATCATCAGCAAAAAAGCTGAATTTTATATTGAAAGCATCTAGGTAGCTTAAACTCAACAGTTATTTAATTGTTCCCGATGCTGTTAGTTAATACCTCAATTGCTAAAGCAAGCATTGTTCCATTCTTAATAAAGTCAAAGTCAAAGAAAGCTTTATTGTCATTCATAACTATACCACAGTGTAGCCGAATGAAATTGCAATGCTTTGTTCCCAGTGCAAAAACATACATACAGAGAAAAATAATAATAAAATAACATAATACAAATAAAAGTAAAAATAGAATAAAATAATAACATAATGACCAGACGCACTTTACATATAAATATAATTGAGTAACAACATGTGCATGACATTACTATAACATAGGAACTAAGCAGCATATGGAATAGTCAGCATGAATATTGCACAGTGTGATTTATATTGCACTTCACAGAATCCTACGGTAAGGTAAGGTGTGAACCAACGTTAAATATGCACATCAGTTAGTTATTGCATATGAAAAAGCTTAATACTTATAGTGCACCAAAGCCTGGATATGTAAGGATCTGTACAGTCAGATAAATAGCATAACTAGGTGGTAGGAGGAGAAGAATGCATTGACAGTCTCCTAGCTCATTTTTCACAAGAATTCAGTAGTCTAATGGAGAGAGGGAAGAAGCTGTTGTTAAGTCTAGAAGTCCTACAGTGCATATTTCTGTATCTCCTACCTGAGGAGAGGGGGAGAACATACCATTTGCAGGATGTGAAGGATCATTGGCTATCTTCCTGGCTCTACTGATGCAGCGTGATTCATGTAGGTCTTCCAGAGGTGCAAGAGAGGAAGTAATGATTTTCTCTGCTACCCTTACAACTTGTCTAGGAGCCTTACGATCGGAGGTGTTGCAGCCCCCATCTCGGACAGTGATGTTAATAGAAAGGATGCTTTCGATGGTACCCCTGTAAATAGTTTGGAGGATGATCTTTGATAGTTTGTCTTTCCTCAGTTTTCTTAGGAAGTGCAAGCATTGCTGAGCTTTTTTGAATGTGTAAGATACATGGACTGACCAGGATAGGTCTTCAGTGATATGTACTCCAAGAAATGTTGTACTTTTGACCCCTTCCATTGTCATCCCTTTCATCTCTAGAGGTTGGTGTGGTTCTTGAGCCCTTCTGAAATACACAATCAGTTCCTTAGTCTTGCTGACATTCAGCACTAAGTTGTGGTTGTCACACCAGCCCAACAGATGTTCGATCTCATTCATATAAGCCATCTCCTCTCTGTCTCTGACCAGACCTATGACTATGGTGTCATCTGCGATTTTGATAATTTTCTTTGACTCATGTCTGGCCATGCAGTCATGTGTCAGCAAGGTGAATAGGAGAGGACTTAAAACACACCCCTCTGGTATTCCTGTATTTAAGGCTATGCTTTCGGAACTGTTGCCACCCACACAAAACCTTTGAGGTCTTTCTGTGGGGAAGCTTAGAATCCAATTACATAAGTGGGAGTTGATGCCCAACAGTAGTAGTCTCATTATCAGATTCTGAAGGATGACTGTATTGAAAGCAGAACTGAAGTCGATGAACAGTAGTCTTACGTAGTAGTTCTTGTCTTCCAAGTGGGTCAGAGTTTTGTGAACTGCTAGGGAGATGGCATCTGCTGTACTACAGTTCATCCTGTATGCAAACTGCAATGTGTCCAGTGTCACTGGTATGCTTGAGGCTATGTGATCTTTAGCATTTTATTTAATATTAAATAATTGGGAAATAAATGGTCTTATTTTGATAAGTTCATATATAAAATTCTTATTATTTTAATAAAATCTCAGAAAATCCAAAGAACTCTTGTGTTTTGAATAAGCAACTTCAAACTGTTGAATCAAGGCTCTTTCAACATCTACACTAATTAATGCTAGTTTGTATTGTTTTAGCTATATCCAGGATAATTATTACTTTTTAAATGTTACACAGAAAAATCAGTCAGTAAAAATAAAAGAAAATTGTAGCCAAGCTAGAATTTCCACTGTGTGATCCCTCAAACCTCTTGTATTAGAGGCATATTGCATATATGCATATGACCCTTAAGAACATCAGGTGTTTCGGCTATATGGTGATTATGAATGCCCATGACTTTTTTCTTTCTTTTTAAGTTGTTTAATGGACAGAGTCAGGCCAATAAAGCCAAACCCCACTATTTGTGGACATGCATGTTTCGGCCTTGTTATGGCCTCATCAGTACAGCACAAGAGGACTGTTTGACTAAGTGTTAGAAACACAGGGCTGCTATACCCAGCTGATGTCCATTAGCATTAGGGTGTCTGCAAAATATCCCAAATAACAAACTGTTTTGGCCTTGTTATGGCCTCATCAGTACAGCACAAGTGGACTGTTTGACTAAGTATTAGAAACACAGGGCTGTTATACCCAGCTGATGTCCATTACTATTAGGGTGTCTGCAAAATATCCCAACTAACAAACTAAAACAATGAGTAAAAAGGACACACAAAAAAAAAAATCAGTAAAAACTAAAAGAAAATTCTAGCCAAGCTAGAATTTCCACTGTGTGATCCCTCAAACCTCTTGTATTAGAGGCACATGGGATATATGCATATGACCCATTGAAACATCATGTGTTTCAGCTATATGGCAATTCTGTATGCCCATGACTTTTGCAATGGACATCATCAGATCACTTTCTGGATTTGTTTATATTCATGCATCATGTGCAATGATGTTAGGATGCCAGTGTTGCCTCTATCTCAGTTTGAATGACTGAACAGAAGAATGAAACCTGTACTCTTGGTTGGAACAAGAAAGTGAAGTAGATTACTTTTCTTTTTCAAAATCTTTTCTTGTCAGTAGTAAACATGTGGTAAAAGATGCATAAATTCTATGAAGGAAGGAAAAACATTACTTCTGAATAAAGAGGAGGGAGAGCGCTCTAGCCTATTAAATATTCAGTACAGTGGTTGTCCCCAACATTATTGCCATTGCCAGCATTACCAAAGCAAATAATTACTATATGCATTATGAGGATTAAAAACCTTTTACAAAGTAAAGCAGCTGTGCCACTAAATATGTTGGTGATATTTCATATCTCTAATGCTTAAAATGACCAACAAATCAGCATGTATGCCATAAGCCTCAGAGGTCCCCCACCACATAAACTTGCTTGAGTTCATAATATAATGTTGGAAATAAATTACATGTTACTGTGAGAAGTACATTATTTATGCTATTATATTTTATATTCTTGCCAATTTGCATATTTTTTATTTTATTTCATCAGGTGGTTTATGTTAGTAAAATAAAAAAAAACAATCAAATATAAAGTTCATTACTAATCTAATATAATCTAATCTAATAAATTTAACTAACTGAATTAATTACATGATCTACAGAATGTAGGTTATTATTTCCCATTGTTTTTTGTGTATTATTTGACACATCAATATAATAAGTATTCTAATTATATTTAAGTAACATTTAATTGTGTATGTATTTACATTTGTCATGTGCTACTTTTTATTCATTATGACTTTGTTTAGTAGTCAGTATTGACATTTTAAAATAAAAGACTTCTGAGGAAAGGATAAACAAATGTTAAACTCATTTGTTCTTTAATTCTTTTATTTTGTACTCATTTTAATGATATCTTTCTCTTTTTTATTTCTCCAAGTGTATTGTTTTTTAATATCATGACAGGAATTCATTCCTGTCTTGCCATAACTAAAATGCATAAAAAATAGTTTTGTTTCAGTCTTCAGCATTTGCCAGTACTGCACCAAAAATGATACCCCTGAACTGCCTTTTTCAGTGGTTCATATGGGGTTATTTGCATTGGTAACAAATTTAAGTATGCTTGGAGATTATTGTTTATTAGCCCGGTTGTTCCTGCTACCAATGGGATTATCTGGCTGCCCTTATTCCACATTGCATGTCTCCATGTTTTTGACCTTCTTTTTTCTCCATACAGATGACCATTAGCTGATCCTTGTACCTCTCCTCATTCATTGGGTCCACCTTCCCCTGCCCTACTCCCCTGGCCTTTCCTTCATGAGATGTGGCTATTAAGGGAATTGAGGCATCCTGGGACTCCATTACATTGCTACAGTCAAATTTTATAAATTAGTTCCCTTCCCTGTGGATACCCAGCATGTTCCAAAGGTAAGGCATTCAATGAGTGATGGGTACTTAATGTTTTACTTGCTCAAAGGATTAACATCAGCAAGCTGCTCTTTCTACTCTAGGTAGCACTGTGCCACAGTTCTCCTGGTCTCTGCTACAGGAAATCATACAGCATGGTGTGCCCCTGATGTGGCCCATTCTCTTCTACCAGTGCTACAGATACCTAAGCTAGTAATTGAACCTAAGTCACCTGAGCCATTGTCAGGGATTTATTTCTCTACTACAATAGTACCGGCATATCTTGATATTTTATAATTTGCTGTCTTTCAGTACATAATACACTATATTCAGTGGGTATAGGTATATTGATAATCAGTGTTGCTTTTGTCCTTTGCTCTTTTACTACTACTCCTGCCTTTCTTGATTCTGCTTTCATAACTGTTGGCCTTGAATGATCCCATGTGATCCCATGTGATCACTATTTTTTCATTTTAAGGAATGCATTTTGGTTCATGTTTCTGATACATCTTTGCTTCCTGTATGTTATAATGTTTACACAGGCTCCAGTGTAACAGCCTTGCCACATTGCTGTGTCGTGCAGCATGCAAATCCTTAGTCACAAGCTTATTGTAGCCTGCAGCACTATATGTAACTGTTTCTAGTTCTCTGCTGCAAAAAACACTTGTCCTTGTCTTCTATTTTTCTGAAGATTTTTGTGAACCACCTCATATATAGTCCTCTGCTTTGCTCTGCTATTCTTACTATTTCCTCTTTTGCTTTAAATTCAGATTGCCTCGTCCATTCATGGGATGCATCACTCAACTCATTATCAACATGCTGTGTATCCAGCAGTTCTCCATAGTTTCCTCAACAATTGTGAGCTTCTCAGTTTTCCTTTTTTTTCTAATCACCCTCTTTATATTCTTTATTTTCCTTTTTAGCACTTTTGCTGCTACTTATTTGTCCACTTCTGGTTTGGTGTCCACCCTGCTTCCTTCCCAAATGCTTCTGCTAACCTGAGCAAGATGTGATTGTAAACTTGCGTTATGGTTTAAAACTATCACTATATTTGGATCAGTTGATTTCTGCAAACATGTATACAGTCCTACCATCACCAATCTATGCTGTTGCTTAGTCATTTAGTAGAATCTGACTCTTTGTGACCTCAAAAGTCTTTAGCACACCAGGCTTGTCTGTCAGCAACTACTTTTTTAAGTTCTTACAAGTTCACATTCATTACTTTAGTAATTGTTTATCACCTTAGCCTTTGTTTCCTCTTTCTTCTTTTGACTTTCCCACCATCAGTGTCTTCTCTAGTGAATTCTGTATTACATTCTTCATGTGATGCAGTTAAATTATTTGAGATGTAGTTTTGCTATCAGGCCTTCCAGTGAACAGTTTAGATTTATTTCTAAGTATTAATTGATTTGATCTTCCTGCAGTCCATGGAATTATCAAATGTTTTCATCATTGCCACAGTTCAAAAGCAACAGTTTAACTGCATATAACTCTGCTTACAATCCAACTCTCACAGCCGTACAGTATGTTGCTACTAAAAAACATTGCTTTGACTATATGGACATTTGTTGACAATGTGATTGGTGTCTTTGGTCTTTAAAATCTTATCCAGATCTTATCCAGATTTACTATAACTTTCCTTCCAAAATGTCAAACATCTTTTAATTTTTGGCACCTATCACAACTGACAGAGATATTTGAGCCAGGAAATAAAATCTGTTGTCCCGGTCCCCATCAATAAACACATCACACCCAATGATGTTTGACGACCTTTATTAAACTTCATAAAAATATCTTCATTATCCAATATTATTTATTAATCACAACATAAGCATAGTATAGTTGACATTAATCACAGTATAAACATTCATATAACTGTTAGCTAGGGCAGCGTGACCTCACTCACCATGACCCAATAAGCATAAGCAGCGTTCTTACCTCCGCTCACTTATTTACTTATGAAGCAGCATCCCATTGCACACTTCATTTACCACTTATTGAATTAAACATCCAACCAAATAAACAGTGTCCAACTGCTCACTTTCTTTCCCAATTCATTGAAATGAAGATCCAACACCAGAGGGGAAACAGAAGAGGACAAGCTTGCCCCTCTTCACTGCCCACCAGCCTGACCAGGCTCTTCCTCCTCCCTGCTACCAAAGCTTCCTACAATCTAACCACACAAGGGGATAAGCCAAACATCATTTGGTGTACACCATCCTCTCTAAAGCAAATCATATAAGTGCTCAAAGCAGCCAACTGCTTAAAGGGCTGAGATTAAACCAATGATCCCTCTCCAGTGCTAAAGCAACAACCATAACCATCATAACCTCTGTATATTGACTAAATTCTCACTTATCCTAACTGCTAATAGTAGCTTTGTAATAATTCCCAGTTCATTACCTGCCAAATGTATCAGCAGAACACTAAACCCAATACCATGCAAAACATGTATTGACCAACAAACCACCCTTTGCATGGCTTCAATACATCCATAAAATAAATGCCATATGAACTGTAGCCTAATAAACCTCCAATTACCAATGTCAACTCTCAAAAAAACAATGGTGTCAATAGTCGATATAGGTCAATCTTCACACTATCAAACCTAACCCAACCCTTCAAACCAATGAAACACCAACCAAAATTTTGTGAGTCCACATAGCCTTGTCACCCATGCAACTACACTAACTCCTCCTTGACCAGCTGAACTGGCTTACCTTCTTCCCAAGATGGACAAATAACTAAATCTTTCCACTGAAATCCTTCCCACCAGAAGCTGCAACACAAATTTAACCAATCTCCTACCATAAGTCTTCCTTATAAAAGATACCCCAGACACCTGCAGCAAGCCTAAACAATGCCTTACTTAAGCCTTCTACTTTTGCATAGCCAACAAAGGACCCAGTTCATCATACCAACAATCCTCTATTAAACTCTACCTACCTTTAAAAGCCATGCATATACCAACCACCTCTTATCAGCCCAAAGCGCAAGTCCAATGATGCATGTGTTACTCACTCCAAAGATGATTAACCTGGTATGTGACATTAGTAAAACCTGCTTGAGGGACAGATTTGTCTTCTGAAGATACCATATCTTTGGAACAATCTCCCACTATATGTCAACCACTTCAATGGCCCTCTTCAAATACCATTTGAACAAGTGAATGAGTAACCAAAAATTCACCCCAAGGGTTCCACTCATGTCCCTCTTGGACAAGAACAATAGGTACTGCAGTTGGAAGTAAGGGTTGAATCTGGCTATCCTATAAGGACTCTAGGGCCCTAAGCCTAGTAACTTCCTATGATCCTACAATTGTTGTGATTCCAACCCACCTACCCTGAACCCCCCCAACACTTACATGTCTTAATGAGCACCAACTAAAATAAAATTACCTGTAACCCCATCGTGCGACCCTTCAGCAGCCAGAACTTCCACCCCCTGCAGAATCCATTACCTTTGAAATTAACTTCCTTCAGGCCAGTAACTGCTGCTCCCTTTGCACACCCCCATGAGTGGCTTTGTTGTGCACCTCTCTAGTGACCAGGACATCCACTGCAACAACCTGATTCCACCATCTGCAAGCTCACTGCATAGAGCTGCAGCAACTGAAATGCCTCTCACCATACTATCATCTGCAAAAAGAAAGGCAAATGTAAATTCCCTGAAGTGCATTAGTAAGGGTTCCACCTCTTACCCGTTTGTTCCACATTATATTGGCAGTGTTCCTCATCTTGGTAATGGAAGGAGAAACAGTCAGTGCAATGAAAAATTTAAATCATACCATACCTTTGTCAATACAAAAGATTGTGAAGCCTGTGATGGCATCAATGGTAAAGGAGAGGCTTTACCTACCATAACACCCCATAACATTACAAAACTTCAAAAGCTCATGTTCCTCGAAGTTCTGCATTGAAAAGGTGCATCACACACTCAGTATTAACAAATAAACTACTATCAATGATAAATAGACTGAATCATATTGTTGCATTAAAAGGCCTATATCTATAAATAAAATGATCACATTTTAACCATCTTGTCAGTTTCTTAATTACAGTTGCTAGTGAGTCATTAGTAAGTGCTCCACCCTTACCTGTTTGCTCCACCTTGTAAGGGACAGCATTCTTCATCCTGACAATGGAAAGAGAAACATTCAGGGTAAAGAAAATCAAACCATTCCATCCCTCTCACAGGTTCCCCTTCAAAATACTTCACCTAAGATGCCTACCTCTCACAACTGACATTTGACCAGTTCCCTCTTTAGTGAACTGCTATACCTCACAGATCCACCCAGCTATGAAACTGCCCCAGATAAAACTTAACCCTGACCATACTGTAAAACCTGTACCATTAAGAACTATGCCACATGCTGACCCCTTTGACAGTTCAGGGGTAAAAGCCTGTCTTGAAAGCAACCCACTGTAGACCGCAAATTACCTGCATGAATGTCCTGCACCACTAACCAGTACTCAGCTGAAGACAACCCTGTCCAACAAACAGGGACCAATCACAACAGAATCAGGGACAAAACTAAATCTAGGGACAGACTTAAAATATCGCACTTCCAGTTAGAAAGTGGCTAGAATAACAATAACTGCACCTCCATGCCTCCCCCCAGAATTCCCACGCATGTCATCATTTAGTGCCCTCAATCATTTGTCCCCACCTCTTAGAGCAAGAAATCTGGACAAAACCACAAAAAAAAATGTTGGTCTTACCAACTTAAAAAGTCAGTAGACTAACAGGTCTGCATTAATATACTGTTTTCTGGAAAATCGGACTCTCAAAATCTTAAGAAACCTGGACAGAACCTGACAAAATGGGGGTACAAAGGCCTGAAATAGATACAGATTTAAATAGTGCTCTCATGAACTTAAAAAAATGTAATGGGGTTTGTGGTAACATACATTTTATTTTTGGAAGCTTGAAGTCTGAAACTCAAATGTCATTATTTAGGGACTTCAGTCCCCAGATCATCCCAGTGATATACCAGAAAATCACAAATTTTATGAGGAGTAGAATAGACACATGAGATGAAATCTGGACAGTCCATGAAATCTGGACAATTAAGAGATTTGGGCAAATGGTGGACATTCTGCGAAAGTCAGTGCAGTTGAGGGGTATGCCACAACCCCACGTAACAGGTTTGCATTAGTATGGATCTTCTGAGAGGTATGAGGTTTGAAGTTAAATATCTGTCATTATTCTCTAACTTTAGGCTCAATGCATACGGAGTGTTGAAAAGGATGTCATGACCCAACGGACCCCGGCACTACTCTTCCCCCAATGGCTGTTATAGCCACATTGCCCATGTGAGATGAACAGCCAATTCGCAAATTGTTCCATAGCCTGCAAAAACAGTCAAGAGTTGTTAGCAGGCTAGAATGGAGTATTTCCAGTCAACACACCTTACCCTCTCCCTTACCACCACTTTCCCTTCTCACTCATTAGTTGCTTTTGATGAAATGGTATTATCTGTATAAAATGAAATCTCATCATAAATCCCTGGAGAAACTAGAGATTGTACAGCATAGTAGCCCAATAAATGAACTCACTAGCAACACCAGCAATTAAAAATGTTACTATAAGGTACTGTTGTGGTGGTGCTGCGGTAGCGTTGTCGCCTCACAGTAAGATGATGTTCAGTTCGATTCTCAGCTAGAGCGTCTTCTGTGTGGAGACATGCGTGAATGGGCGCTCCTTCATTGAAGGTTGTGCGTCAGAGCTGGCAACTCAGTATGTAAAAATCTTTTGCCAATCATTAACGGACTGGAGTTCCGCTGTAGCGACCCCTAACCGGGAAAAAGCCGAAAGAAACAAACTATAAGCAAGGAAAAATATTTAATTGTTTTACTGCTGTGCTTAGACTACCGAATATGTTTTTGTATCAGACCATAAATTTAATTGCGATTTTTCCAGGACACATTAATTTAATGAGTGTGATAGCATATAATATAGCATTATGTGACTGGTGACCTTTGCATTCTAGCTTAAGAATATGAGTGTGGTTACAAAATTTCATAGAACCTCATATCATTGCACACTGCTTTTTAATAAACCATAGTGTGAGAAACCCTATGGGAGATTCCAGTGCCATTTCTTTCAACCTCCCAGTGCAGGAAATTTGAGGTAACCCAAAACAAAGGAGGACAAAAGTCTACAATAGCGACAGATCCTAAACACTGTTCCCAGAAACTCAGCAAGTTGATGGACCAACAGAACCAGAGGTAGCATGCCCTGCATGACAACCAGTGAATCCAAAAACCAAAAGCACTTCTCTGTTTATCAACTTCATCTCAGAGTGATCCACCAAGCAACAGTAAGTTCCATGATGAACAAAATAAAACAATACCCTGTTTGCTGATGCAGACAACTAATGCTTAAACTGCCTGCCAAAATCTCGTCAATCATGAGATAAACCTAAGTCTATAAGTATAAAGAAACCCACAACAAAACAAAAGCAAATGCATTATTAATTTATGTATTAATTTTTTAAAAAATATTCAGCAGTAATAGTACCATTCAAGAATAAGGTCTGAACACAGAGCAATGTCATGCTCGCCCCAACACAGGAAGCATCCCCCCTAACAGACAACCCATGAAACCACATAAGCACCCTAATGGCTCCATGTAGCCGCACAAGGCCATTCTACCACAAAATCACTACCAATGACTGTCCAACACCACTGCAGGGAAGAGAAAGGACTCCAGCAAGTCACAGCACCTGTTAAATGGCAGCTGACCATGTCACCCTTAGCAGCTACTGGCTAAATGCAAAGGTAAGGAGCTCAAAACCAACATCCCTTAAAGAACCTGAACCATGCCACGTCTATACTATACCATACACACACACACACACACACACACACACACACACACACACACACACACACACACACACACACACAAAAAAAAAAAAAAATTACCAAAGCAGTGCCTTCTTCACATATACTAGCATTAACCAAGACCTACCTGTCCATCAGAATGTCTGCAGGTCGTCACTGATGTAAGCTTGCCATAGCAAGTTCATGCCAAAATGTGATTCCTTACTCAGTTACACTTGCATAAAACCCACTATGCCCCTCCCTACCCTTACCTCATTTTCTCTCAATCATTCCCATTTAACCCTTTCATCCCTCCCCCCACCCTACTTCCCCTACGCTATTAATTCCCATTACTGCTTCTGTCTATACCCACTTGAAGATGTCCCTGGACAGATTGGTTTATTAACAAGCCTCATTTTTGCCTCCTATTTTTCACCATCTATTTCCCAAGAGACGTGATAGGGAAGGATGATGTAATTTCACTTTTGACCGGTTCACTCCAAGGCCTTATAGTAAATTAAAACTTAAGTCATTTGGCTACATAAAGCAAAAACCTGATTCACTGCAAAAGAGACAGAGACAGGTAATGATCAGGGGCAAAAGAAGAAGAGGCAACAGAGATAAAATAGGTTTAGACAGCATTCCTAAGTTTAGATAATGGCAAAAAAAAACTACAATACCCTGTTGAAGAAAGAATATTCTGTAACAGGATATTCATGTATAAGGAGCCCCTGGTAAGGAAGAAGGTCATCGCTTCTCAGCAGGAAATTAAGCTGCCTTGAAGTGCAGACATAAAAACAATGCCTTCATCTTGTTTATGATCTCCAAATGTGGTTTTGTTTAGTGAGCATGAAAACAATTAAATAAAATAATGTGGTACAAAGGAACAAAGGAACTAAATAAAGTAACTCCAGCAGTGGTTATAAGGACCTTTCATTTGCTTTCCCTTCACTAAGCACTTACCAAGTGTGGGAGGAAACAAATAAGTAAATTAATTGCAGTTACCAGCAGCAATTACAACTGGACTTGTTATTTCACTTCAGTTATCGAATGTGGAAAAAACCCAAATAAATCAAACAAAATTAATGCAAATAACTGCAGCAGTTACAAGGATAAACCTATTTGATCACAATATGATACCTGAAGTAAACATATTCAAGAGACGGGCTGCAACTGTGTTGTGTGTGTGTGTGTGTGTGTGTGTGTGTGTGTGTGTGTGTGTGTGTGTGTGTGTGTGTGCGTGTGCATGTGTGTGCACACTGGCAGCTACTGGTTCCTTTTCTTGGTGGGGCAGAATAATGTAGCTAGGTGATGGGGCAACATTAAGAATAAAAAAAATAATAAAGACTGTGTAGAAGATGCATATAAGTGAAGTTGCCTTTCTTCATGGGAATATGTCTCTCTTTCCAAATTAAATATTACAGTAACTTTCACAGAATAATATGTCATGACCCTCAGCAAAAGTTAGCCTACAGGACAAAGCTGACTTCTTTTCAGGGAAAAAAGTACTGCCTCATTAAATGACTTGCTCAGACTCAGTAGGTGAATAGAAACAGAAACAGTCAAACTTTGTGCCCCTGACTACAGGAAGCAGCTCCCTAACAGCCCAGAGCCTTAACTCTTTGTGATGACTGCCAGACTGATTCCAGGAATAATGAGTCAAGCATTTTGTCTTACTAGATTGTCCGGCAGCCTTTCATAACACAACAAATTATCTTAACTAAACATCCTTTATGTATTTAAAATTCACAAGGCAACCTCAATCTTTTACAATCAAAATTCAGAAGAAAACCTCTACAGAATTATATAACCAGTAGAAGTTCCTGAAGGCTAGGACTGTGGACCCTAAACGTCCGTACAATTTATTGACTAATCTCAACAACTATTTTACATTCAGAGTACCTGGCGCTCTTTAGAAAGGACCCCTCTCTCTCTAGCATATATTCTCATGCAGAAGTCGTTTAATAATCCTTGCACATTTACATCTCTTAGTCTTCCATTATCTAATCCAGCAAAAAAACAACAAACCTACATTTATTTACAAATGGGCAAGTAATGTAAAAAATGTTGTGGAAGGAAATGGTAGAATTAAGCTTGAAGACCAAAGGAGGGGAACAAAATGTTGTAGCAACTGTAATCAGTGTATCTACATTTTAGAGCACACAGAAATCAATTTAAATACCACTATGCATTCCCTAATTTATGTACAGGATGGATATTGTTTTACTAAAGGAATTATATACTTAGTAAAAGGTACATTCTGTGATGCCTTCTATGTAGAGAAACTGAAAGGGAGTTGAGGAGGTGGATTTATGAACACAATTATGAAATCTCTAAGCAGAATTCTAAAAATGTCCTATACAGACATTTATTGGCTTGTTTCAGTTTCAAACAATTTTCTTTTTAATACTGGATAACATTGATAAAAATCCTAGTGGTGGACCTTGGAAAGATCTTGTTGAGTATCAGGAGCTAGTTTGGCATCTCAGGTTGGATGCCACTTGATAATATGGCATCAAGGATAGTACTTCTTTGGTCCCAGTACTTAAGAACAGAGCACCAGCACTTTAAGAATTAGAGACCACACATGTAATTAGAAATTAATTACAATTCCTTTGACATTTATTTATATTTAAATAATTGTATTTTTAATGTTCATGCACATGAAAAATGACTTATTTCATATTTATTAGGAATAAACAGAACTAACTTTTATGCAGGAGTATATTTAATTGTCTTCCATATATTTGTTTGATTTTAATAAGAGTGTAATACAGTATTTATTCACGACCTGACTTTTTAAGCTTAGAAATGGTTTTAATTACAGTTTCTGTGAAGGCATAAAATAAAAAATATTTAAGTTTTTTTTTAATTAGTGTATATACACATATATATATTTGTTTTAATTTATATATGCATATACATTTTAATGCTTACATGTTATTGTTTGGACTTTTCTGAGATTTGAATGAACTAATTAATTGAATGATTTATAAGACCAACACTGTCACAAGGTTTGAATCTGATGAAGTCTAGTTACTATTAGATGAAAAACTGGTGGTTAATAAAAAGCTTATTTTTTTTTATTTTGGCTCCACGGTGGATTTGTGCAATTTACTTTGTAGTACTTTTCTTTCTTCCTAAAGTTGGTTAGCCACTTTTTGAGGCGGACAATTGTTGTTTTACTCATTTTTATGGATTTCCATCCACCCTATATCCTACCTGTTTTTTTAGTTGTTGTGGTTAACTTTCCAGGCAGACAAGTTCAAACTGATCCTTTTATGCTATGATTTAGGCCATAAGGCAAATGGAATCACAGATAGCCAGTTAAGGCATTTGATATAATGTACTCATAAAACAAAGCTATATAAAGTACAATTAATATACAGCCCACACAATGAACATAACAAGTGTAACATTAACTAATGAGCATTGCATAGTACTTCAAAGAGAGCATTGCTAACTCTCTAATGCCAAAAGATGGAGTGCAGAAAGACCAAAGTCAAAAGGTGAAATGTCAAAAACCTGGCAGCGTATATGGCTGAAGTATAAAGTATTGAGTAATGCAGTGTGTAAACATACTGAAACACTAGGTGGCATAGCAACATCAGATGAATACCTGGCAACACTATAAAACCAGACAACACAAAGTTGTAATTGCCTTTGGTCAGATGTAAACTTGAACATGTTTAAGCTAATCAGGTATACTTTCCTGAACTGCAACTTATCAGTCACTCTTTTAGGATCATAGGATCATAGAAAGTTACTAAGCTAATGGCCCCCAGGGCCCTTACAAGCCTAACCAAGTTCAGCCTGTGTTCCCAAGGGTGTCTGGTTCAAGCAGACACTAAAATCAGCACCTATTGCCCCTGTCCAACAGGGACACAGGTAGAACCCTAGTTACCCATCCAATCGTCTAAATTATGCTTAAATAGGGCCAACAATTGGCTTTTTTTAACATGAATAGGAAGCTTGTTCCTAAAGTGAGGCGACCTCTGTGAGACAAATCTGTCTCTTCAGCAAGTTTTGTTGATATCACATACCAGGTTAAATTCCTTTGAGTGAGTAACCCTTCTGCCATTTGACTTGCGAATGTACAGCATTTCCATTAAGGCTGGGTCAGAGATTGCTCTATATGCAAGGTACAGTTTGCCTCTGAGCAGTCTGTACAACACAGAGTAAAGTGACAATGATTTCAGTATGTCTGCATAAGGCAGATCTTGAAGACCCTGAATTTTCTTTGTAAAGAACCTTTGTGGTCTGTCCAATTGCTGCAGGTGTTTGGAAAGGAACATACCAAAGGGGAGCATTGTACTCTATTATTGGCCTGATGAGAGAAGAGTACAGGGGGGTTATAACCTTTTTTTTCTGGAGGCAATGCCCTTACTTATGAGATGAGTAAGATGAGCAATTTAAAATGCCCTTCTTACCACTGGGAAGACATGGTGATCATTAAAGTTGCTATCAACCTGTGTGCCCAGATCTCTCACCACTGACTGTGTGCTTAAGGTATTGCTATTGATGTGGTAGTTTGCAGGAACATCCCCCTTGCCGAAGGAGATGATAATGGATGTTTTCATTAAGTTTAAGACCATGACTCTGGCACCAGTCATTAGGCTGTGTAAGACCTTTTTGTAAGATCTTGACATTCCTAGGGGTTTCAATGATTGCTTCCAGTTTGCAGTCATCAGCAAACTTTGTCAGCCACAGTACTTTAGTTTTAGCCTGTACTTCAGATAAGTAGATCATGAAGAGTAGGGGTCCCAGAACCGATCCCTGTGGAGCACCACTGGTTACGGGTCTGCTGGAGGAGGTGGAGTCCCCTATTTTGATTTTTGAGAATCACTGCAAGTGTAATTTGAATTAGTATGTCAGTAGTGATTATAAGATCTTGGAATTTTCAGTCTTTTGGATTGTGTGATTCAGCAGTTAGTATGCAAAAATTAGAAAGGTGTGGCAGGCAAAGCCCTCAAATGGAAAGTGTAGGGGCTTTTACCACGATGTAGAAATGTAATACTTTTTATCTGGTTGAAGGTCTTGAAATATTCTGTTTGTCCAGCTAAAGTTAAAACCAGTGTGGACTTGACCAGATGTAGAGGAACCATATCCATTAATACAGAGGACTGCAATGATATCAACACCAAATATGACTACCTAATGAAAAGTGAATTAAGCACCCAGAAAGTTATGTGAACTGTTGAAAACAGTCAATAAATAAACACAATGAAATAATCAACGTAGACAGGCATGTCATTAATAAAATATATCAAATAAAAAACACTATAGGAATATATGGAAAAATCAGAACAAAAGTTAATCAGTGTAACATTTGGTGATTTTGTTGCCTCTTCTTAATCATTTTAATCAGTGTAAAGAAAGAGCAGCCACCATGAGACATATGACAGTGAGATAATGCACAGAACTGCACCCTGACACAGAAAATAAGCAACATAGCCTGACAAAAGTTGTACTTCTGATTATGTGAATGATACAATAAAACTATGAGCCACTTCGCAGAATTTATTATAGAAAATGCACTAAAGTGCAGAAAGTTAAACACTGTCAAATAAGCGGTGAAACTCGTAACACAGAACAAAAAGAGTTATGAAAATATTTTACTGTACAAAAACTGAAGAATACTCCTTGACTTCAAAACAATATTTGTTGAATCATAGAAAATTTAAGACTGAAAATGTGGAAGACACCATTATAGTAAAATATATATAATAGCAGCAGCTACTGAAAGCACATTTAACCTTATCTTCTAATGCCAGCCTAACAACAATAGGAACACTGAGGTAATGCGTAATGCAAGAACTGTCTCATTCTCACTGACAACTGATTGATTCTTTTATAAACTATTCCATATGGGAGAGGTGTAAATGTCTACTAACCTTGGAGGCAAACCTCTCTTCGAAGATTAGAGACTATGTTGTCAGTTCTGACACCCACCTCACACAGCCATGCCCACCATGTACTACACAAATCTAAGTCTTTTTTTGCTGTGGTGCTTAAACTGTGCCTAACTAAACCTCAAAGGCCTCCTAGATGAAGACTTGCTATACAGGACACTCAGTGTCACAAAAAATGAGTCACTCAGCTGGTAAACCAGGAGAACTACACCCACAGACTCAAAAAATATGTTTATTTCATCGCGGTTTGGTGTTGCCTACATTTTAACACCCCTCTGGGCTATTTACAGGTTTTTAAATATTTGTATATGTAATTTCTGAGTCTGACCACATGGGGTCTGGCATCTTGAAATAATTCTGATTGTTTAGTCTTAGATTGTTTAATGCAGTGCTTGTCTGTAAAAAATTATGTCATGCAGGCCTATTTCTTCCTAAAGCTCCTGTCACTGCATTGATTTTACATGCTGCCTTTCACTCAGTTAGTTTTAAGTAAAATTTCATGCCATTCAATGACTACTTAAAACACAAACAGTGCAAATGCCACAGAATAGACTTTCTAAGTGCTTTTTACTGCTGCTTCTTTTTAGAATGGTTAAACTGCAGTGTTTTGTGAAGCCTGAATTGTACTACTTTGACCCCTCCCCCATCCCTCTTCACACCTAACTTTCCTAGCTTTCAAAGTGCTAAGGGTAATTTGAGCTGTTACCACCTGTGAGTGACAGCTCACAGCAGGAGACTTTACTCATATACTGTTTCCTTGTTCTAGCCTTTACTTTCTGTATGGGTAGGGAAAGGACCAGGCAGCTCTGACATTATAGCATGGGTGGGTTTTTAGGAAGGTCGTGGAAATAAATAGCTTCACCTTACCTCCTCCCTCAGATTCAACTGGCAAATATGCCGAACTCTACACCAGTGCTTTCTATGAACACCTGTATACCTGCATTGACTCGACCGTACCTGATGGGACCAAAACAAGCTACTCAGGGAAAAACAAACCTGCCTGGTAGACAACTGCCATTAACAGGCTTTAAATAAGAGGAAGAAATTGCTGTCTAAGAGTAAGAGGGCGCAAGCCCTCCTAAACTGGAAACACTCCTTCCTCAGCTTAAACAAGCAAATACGACATCTTGTGAAGTCCTCCAAAGCAAACTATGAGTCCAAATTAGCTTCCTCAATAAAGAACAACCACAAGGCATTCTATAGTTACATCTGTAACTTAAAAGGAAAGGCCCAGATTTGTACCGAACTTGTAGTTAATGATACCACATGTACTGAGCCTGTGGACATAGCTAACCTATTGGCCGACAGGTTCTGTGAAAACTTCACTCCCCCATCCCTGCCTCAAGTACCCCATGACATCTCTACCACCTGTCCCCTACCTTGTAACTCTAAAGAGCATGTTGTAAATGCCTTCTCTAAGGCAAAAAACACAGCATCTATGGGACCTGATAACATCACAGGCTGCGTACTACATGGGGCCCAACATGAATTAGCAACACGATTGAGTAGTCTTTTTGATCATAGTCTAAGTACCGGCTTCATACCAGCTGAATGGAAAACAGCAACTGTTATTCCCTTGCACAAAGGTGGTGCTTTCACTGACCTCAGGAACTATAGACCTATTAGCCCGACTAGCCTTATCTGCAAAGCCATGGAATGAAACATTATAGACCTTATCAACAAAGATATAGGTAATCTCCAAACACTTGACCCTACTCAGTTTGGATGTGTCAAAGGGAGATCATGCCTGTTAAACTTGGTGGACTTCTTGAAGACAGTCACCAAGGCCCTGGATGAAGGGAAATCTGTGCAAACAGCCTACCTGGTCTTAGCCAAGGAATTCTGGAGGGACAGTTTTGTCTCTCAGAGGTTTACTACACCTTTGGAACAGACTCCCACTTCACGTCAAACAGAGTACCTCTTTGGTCCTCTTCAAATGCAATTTGGATAATGGGATGGCTGGCCGTAAATTCACCCTGGGGGTTCCACCTGTGTCCCTCTTGGACAGGGGCAATAAGTGCTGATTGTGGAAATAGGGGTAAGAACTTGTGAGGGTCCTAGGACCATTAGCCTAGTAACTTCCTATGATCCTATGATATCAAGGCTGACATCAAGGACATCAAGATGACTGCTAGCTTGGAGCTGTCATTAACTCACCATCTGAATTCCAAATCCTTCAGGCGGTATTAACATGCACTAGTAAATGAAGACTAGACCATCGCTTAAAACTAAATGCCAAGAAAAGCAACATTCTGTCAATATCCAAAACTGGTCTTCTAGGAACCTAAAGATAAGTGATACCCCTTTAAAGTCGACTTAGCCTTTAGGGACCTGGGTGCTTTCACTGACAATGAGCCATTCTTTGATTACCATGCATTTGCTATTGCCAGGATGTCCTTTTACCTTGCCAGACTAATTACATGGGGTAGTTCTTTCAGGTCTAAGGACTAGCCCTAATAGAGTATAATGCCCACTTTGGTATGTACCTGTCTAAGCATATGATCCAGCTTGAGAGACTGCAGCATTTTCCCACTAAGATAATCAAAGGCTTGACTTCCTTGAGCTATCCAGACTGCCTTAAAAGTGCTCTCTCTTGTTTCCTTTTTTTTTTCTATTTCCTATAGACTCTTGAGAGGTGACCTCTGTCGAGCCTACAAAGCCCCAAAACATACCGACCTGTGTGGCCTCCAACATATCCGCAAAACTCGTAACAATCTCTACATCTACTCAAAAGATCTTAACTTCCAACCAAAATGTAAACAGAACCTGTTGGTAAGATAGATATATATCTCAGAGAATTTCTCTTTTATGGAACAGACTTTCTTTGGATATAAAACAAAATAGCTCCCTGACCCTCTTTAAACATAACCTGTATGAATGGATGAGAATTGCAAATACAACATGAGTCTGGATCCTCAGGCCCTCACAGAAAGGAGTCAAAACTTGGTATAAATCAGTCATGTCAATGCGCACCTACAATATGGGTATCGTGACTAGGCCACTTATGGTCCTAGGTATCAACAGTCTAGTATTTACCTAAAAAACAATGAACCCCTTAATTTATGAGTATTATCAGAAGGCTTGCACCAGAATAGTGAGTTTTCGGCTAGTTCTCCTCTTTGATTAAAACGGCTATATTTCCAAATTACTCAACATTCATTCATGACAATTTCAGACCATGTCAATATCATGATTTTCCATAAAAATACTGAACTGAGCTCCTACATTCAAAAGACATAGGAGCAGCTACATCTTGATTTTTGATTAAAAAATATATATATATATATATGCCATTTCTGTGCCCAGTATATACAAAGAATGAACAGATCAGTTTTACACAGAAATTTGCCTTTTAGGGCTGAAAATAGTCCAAATAACAGATTTATGTTTTTGGTAGCTTTTGTTTATTGTATTCTGAAGAAAACTTAAAACAACCCATTTGTTTTCAGGTGACTCTTTTGTCAGTTTCATTCTGTCAATTTATAAAGCAACTTCTGGTATGAATTCCACCCTAATGTCAAACGAGAATCTTTTTCTACAACTTTAAGATATTCTTATGAAAATATATGGACAAGACATCTTGATTAACCCACTTTCATTTTGATTTGGGCAGGCTAATAGCTTTCATGAAAAGTAGGCAAGAGAACGTTATGTGCAAGCCTCGAAGATCATGTAAAATATGTGTATTTTACTATAACATTTAAAAATGATAGAAAATATCTATTTTCTCTAGAAAACAGTATTATTTTTGAATCTAGTTTCATAACATCATAGCAATAATGTTATTCTGATATATACTAAGTTTGACAACTTGAAAACATATACATATTATGAAATGAATGGCAAAACCAGAATGTCCAAATGGCTACATAAGACTGCTGGTGGTACCTAACAATAAAGAACCATTGCTCTGTAACTAGTAAATTTCTCAGAATACTATAGTACGACCTTCAGATATGAAATGTATTTAGCAGGTCCTTCCTCCTATAAAGCACATACACATCTTTATCTTTTTGTAAAGCAGTTTACTGCTCACAAATCTAAACTGAGGGTAGGGGTGTAATTCTAGTGAAAAAAAAAAAACATATTCAGGAGATATAAAAAAGATTTTCACTTGTGATATACCCATTACTGTGCTCAGCATATTGAACAGAAATTTACTACAGAACCCAGAGTAGAAAAATCAAATACAATGCAAAATGTCACACCGATGGTAGAAAAATCAAATATAATGCAAAATCTTAGACCTTCAGTAAAGGAATATGAACTAGAGCGACAGGGTCTTGTCTTTGAAAAGTTATGTCTCACAATGAAAATTTAGTACAAAACTTTCATCTTATAAAAGCAGGATATTCAGCTAGAAATCACAATTAAGAATGGAATTCATACCTTTCAGCTTCCAGTGCAGCAATTCTCTGAATTCAACTCTACATCTTTAGCTACTTGAAATCATGTCACTGTACCCATGGTATATTACAAATAAAAAAAAAATAATACATTTATGCTGGTGAATCATATGAGAGTTTTATTTCTGACATTATAAGAACTTAATATACATATATTCAAGAGATTAGTTTTACTTTGCTCTTTGTGCAGAGGTCAAATAATCCAGTAGGTTGAAACAAAACATAGTGCCAGAATATAACCATAAAAGCACTCCAAGATTTATTAGCTATATAGAAAAGTTGCTGTATATTGGACTTGGGTATGAAATGCAAACATAGTTACACAACTGAATGTGCTCCTTCTGAGATGGTGCATAAACTTTGACTATGAAGGAATTACATTAATATAATATCCATGTTGCTGTGTCTGTTGCTCCCCCATGTGATCCTATAACTGAAGTTTTATTTTGTACATTATCTGCACCAAAAATGATACCCACATTCTTTATATTCCTGGTGTTTCATTGAGAAGAGAATAAAAAGCGTAACATCCACAGTAATGTAATTCCACTTGCTGCGGTAGAGCTTCCCCATGTACATTGCCATAAAAATTATAATTATGGATACAAGTGTTTTGTGCTGTCGGCACTGTGTTCCATTATGACTACCCACAAATCTATCCATTTTTCTGTCAGAAAAAGGAAAATGACATCAAATCATAGTGATGAACTTCAACATGGAGCTTTCAAAAACTAAGCTCTGTCCCATTCTCCAGAAAGTCGAAGCAATGACGGCTTTAATATTAGTGAACAGTATCAGTCTGTCTTTTGCCTTCTTCCACTGACTGCCTCCCACATGTTTTAACTTTCCATCTCCAACATATGAAACCCTACATCTTACACAGTGTAGAATAAATGGTCAAATATGGCATGCAGGAGCGCTTACAATTTCATCTAGGAAGTTCACAGCATGGTTAGATTTGACTTTCTTCATACTTATTAAAACATTGTTTTGATGAGGTAATATGATTCGGTATTATTTACCATTACTATTTGTTAAAAAAAAATTACAACATTGGGAATGGTACAGGCCTCTTCAATGTGGTACGAGCAATCTCAAACATTCAAAATGATGTACATTATTTGTAATGAGGTACAGATGAGAGCTATATTTTGGTGATTAGCTGTGATTTCCAAAAAGTGATAACATTAACCACAAAAACGTATGCTGTTGCTGCTACAGAAGGCTGAAGTTGCTATTACACAGAGGCATACCTCATCACTTTCTCAGACTTTGCAGATCATTTATGATTTTTCCTTATATTTTTGCCACATCTCTGATTTAATGGGGGTCTATATTATATATTCAAACTTTCTAAACTTCGAATCTCATATGTTCGACAATATATGATCGAAGTTTAAAAGTTTGAATATATAATAAAACAAAAAAAACCTTACCTTAACGGTGCAGGCTGCACCCCTCCATGTGGGGGGTACCAACTCCAAGATCGCACTTCAGTGCAGAAAAGGGAAATTCTCCGATTCTGCACTGAATGGCGCCATTACATTTAACCTTTGAACTCTTGAAATGTCACTCATATGGTGTCGACCATATGACATTTGACATTTCAAACGTTCGGAGTTCTAATAGGAACCCTTTAATAGTAAACCATTGAGGAATATAAACAAGTCAATAATGCTAGACATTTGAGTTTCATACTTCTTTTTGATCTGAAAATGCATGCTGGTATAAAACATGTTGTCCTATTAATTCTTAGTGAATTAGAGTAATATTTAAAATTGTCACTGATTTTGGGCCTCTGTCCCATATTAAATTTAGCTATGTCCAGTATTCTTGAGCAAACAGACTGAGAGGTATACAGGGAACCATACCTGTCCCTGTTTTTTTCAGAACGTCTCACATTTTACCTCATATTTCTGCTCTGTCCTCGATTTTCTGGTAAAACACTAAGTATTACAGACACTCCAATAATGTCAGATATAGAGTTTCATACTTAATTATTCAGAAAATGCATGTTGATACAAAATCTGTTGTTCTATTAACTTTTTAAGTGATTTAGAGTAATATTTAAACATTGCCCACAAATTTGTTCCCCATTATTTTTGGTATGTCCAGAGTTCTTCAGCAAAGACGAGAGGTATACAACCCTACTCCACATCAAACATAGCAAAGAAAAAACTGTTTTCTGCTGTGGACTCTATAACTATAAGCCCTACATTTTCATCTGGTTTCTTACCACTGTCGAAACAAGCAAAAAATAAAACCCATACTGGTAAAGAGAAAAACTATCCCTGAAGCCCCAGATCTCTGAAATTCCCATCAGTCTTTAGTCATAGGATACTTGACAGGAGACTGCTGTGAAAGCACTGTTATCAGTTTCTAAGGGCAACTGAACTCATGCACTTAGAATGTACAGTTTTCAGTAGACTCTAGCCACATTCATATATGACTAGAGATTGCTAGCTCAGAAAGCGCTGTGATCAGTTGACCTTAGCAAGCAATCTCAAATACTTAAACTGCATACTAATAGAACATGGGGTTGGCTACCCCTGTCCTAAAAATTTTTTATGTGGCACTCATTGGGCACAGTATTTCACAGCTGGAACATGTGCCCCAGCATACCCCGTGTAGTCCCTGTGCATGTGTGCGTGCGCGCGCGCGCGTGTGTGTGTGTGTGTGTGTGTGTGTGTGTGTGTGTGTGTGTGTGTGTGTGTGTGTGTATGTGTGTGTATATATGCATGTATGCATGTCTGTGTGTGTGTGTGTGTGTGTGTGTGTGTATACATGTGCTTGCACATATTTGAATTTCTGTAGATAACTGAGAATGTCTCTCTGCAATTACTTCTGTGTATATATGCAAGTGACTGTCTTTGTCCATGTGCATATGTGTACACATTTATATTTGTGTGTGTGTGTGTGTGTGTGTGCGTGTATGTGTGTGTTTCTGTGCATGTGTGTCGCATGTCTTGCAAAAATAGATAGATGCCTTGTTTGAGTGGAATGTAGACATCAATGCTCTTTTAACTGTCAGACATCAAAGATTTTGAATTTGGGTTTTATGAATAGAAAATAGCCTTATGTATTAGGTACAAGCTTTTGTGTTCATATGAACAGTATATTGATGTGTGGTTGTTATCCTTGATGATTTCACATGGAAAGCACAGGTTAACGGGTAAATTATAAAATCTTATAGTGTTCTTAATTCAATCTACAAAACTATTTCATCTAGAATTTCCTTGTTTCTAATCCCACTATTCAAAAGTGTGATATGTCCCATTCTTGAATATAGAATTGGTCTCTGCTCTAATTGAATTGATGATATTAATAAATTAAAGAGAGTCCAGAAATATTTTGCTAAATATGTATTTGGAAAAATGAACCTGGGTTATGAAGATACACTGAAAATATATAATTTATTTTATTATTTATTGAGAGCTGATCTGATCGGGATTTGAAGTGCACACAGGATAAGTTATTGCAACACACATTTGATGTGAACATTACATCCCACTCCTTGGGCCTAATCCATAAAAGTTACTGTGAGGTGTACATAAGGTGTACATCTATGTGAACTTATTCAAATTCCTCGACAGTCCTAGCTCAGTGCTTTTGACGTGCAACATCAAAGTGGGCTGTCTCAGGGGATGTGCCACATGGTAGCTAAAGAGGCAGCTGTCAAGGCATTTACACAGCTAAGTAATTCGCATAGATTAGCATGGCCATTCCTGGCCACTCAAGATAGTAAATATAGCCAAAAGGCCATGTTCAACCATTGTAATAAAGGTAATTGCTGGGGAGTTTAGTGGTTAGGTAATGTTAGGGTATGTATGTATAAGTGTTTGTAAGGTGCTGCATGTGTGAGTGTATGTGTGAGAGCATGTGCCTTCCAGGAGGTAGCAACAGGGGTTTTAGTGAGGATGTAGGCTATACGTGTGTGGGTGTAGAGGTGAATGTATGTGTTTGTCCATGAGTGTGATCAGGTAGGGGTTCTGTATGTGTATATGTGTTTAATGTGTTTAATGACTGTGAGAATATGTGTGTGTGTGTGTGTGTGTGTGTGTGTGTGTGTGTGTGTGTGTGTGTGTGTGTGTGTGTGTGTGTGTGAGAGTGTGTGTGTGTGTGTGTGAGCATGTGTGTGAGCATGTGTGTGGGTTGGGCTAGCTTTTATACTTCCATGGACCCTAGTACTAAAGATTAAAGCTTGCAACTTTGGGTCGGGTTAACACTTGTCACCAGAGACTATCATTAACTATGTGGGTCAGGAGGAACACTAGGTATAAGTGACAACCATTAAAAATGTGGGTCAGGGAAAACATTAGCTAGCAGGAAGAGCTTTCCTTTTGTACCTTAGCATTTAAACACACTGAGCATCAGGAAGGGAAACACTAGACACAAGAGAAAACTATTTTTGTGGCTTAATTGCACTTAAACATACAAGGGATCAGGAAGGAAAACACTAAAAACCAGGGAGAACTCTTTTTATTTTGTGTCTTAGCAATATTTAAATGTTCTAAGGATCAGGATAGGAAACACTAGGAAACTTAACAGCACTTATACATGAATCTACTTCAATTGATAGATGAATGACATTGTCGAAACCCATATGGTTGAGACCATCTGATAGATAATGCAGTTTGTTGATCAATGGAAACAATTCAAAAACAATGCACCCCCTGCTAATTATGTATACTAACTCTGAGATTGCACTACAGTGGGGAAAAGGGTACGTTGTCATTTGACAAACTGCATTGTCGATAATGTGGCCTCTACCATGTCAGTTTTGACAATATCATTCCAAGGAGGAGATACAGCCACCTACTCTAATTTCTTGGGTTTTATTTGTGAGCTAATTAACTATCTACCTATTTACACAGGGATTGAGATGTAGCTGTGATAGTTTATTGAACACCTTTGCAAGGTCTTGCTATGTGATGTGCACTGTTTTGTTCTCCATTGCTTCAGCAACTATTTGACCAGGTTAAGTAGGCAGGAGTTGCTACTGACAAATCTCAACTGAGTTGGGTTGAGAGTCTGTAGATTACCTATATCATTATTTATTCATTCCATAATGATCCTTTCCGTAACCTTATAGATGAGACTGGTCAGGCATATGAGTCTGTAATTATCTGGGTCCATTGAAATCTCACCTTTGTGCACTTGAATAAATGTTGATGTCCTCTATTCATCTCGCATGAAGCCTGTTTGGAGGCTGGTATTCTACCTATTTTAAAAATTATCCTTTTAGCAATAGAGATAGAAGAAGAAATAAAAGTTGAGATAATTTTAAATAGAGGACTGACATTTAATATGGGGATGAGGTATTTTGGTCTAGCTTGAAATGGAGAATGGCTTCCAATGACTTCTTATATGGTCACTTAACCATTTACTGACTAAACACTGAGCACATCATTTGGATGTAAAATACTTAAATAAGGAACCTTGAACAAGGACAAAGACGTTTTGCTATTACAAATAACCACAAAACTAGATGGGTTCAGTGCTTGTACTCACAAAGAATACCTTTAAACTAAAAAAAAAAATCTTGGAATTCCAAAGTGGAAAAAGAACAAGTTTAATAAATATATTTGTTAAGCTCTTTTGTCCATAAATTCAAAATAGACGTCATCAGAACAAATCCTCCATAGTTGAGCCAGCCATTTATATAAAACCTTAATGTCATGTGACTAATTACATAAAAATTTAAAACATCAAAAATCACAATTTAATGCCCTTTAAATTATAAACATTTATAAACACAACAATTTAACATCCATTGAATGTCTAAATGGGTCAATTCTATTGATATTGCTATAACTTAACTGCACATAATTTTAAAATGCTGCCTAAAGAGACAGCGTCATTCATACCAGGGTGTATACTTGCATTTAAATGTAATTGCCATAAAGGGTCTCTATATTCTAATCTAAGTTCCCAAGGACCACCTCTTGGGTGTATAGGAACATTTTCCATTCTAAAGAAACAAAACTTATTGTTCTCAGTACATTTCAACTTATGTTTATAAACATATTATTTATATTGGAATTTTAAATATCATAATAATACTTATAAATCCTCTTTTTCAGCATACATTCTGTTTTTCCCACATAGTACGAATGACAATAGCAGAAAATGCTAAATCAGCCCCTATCATGTTACAGTCGCAATTAATATTCAACTTGAATTCTCTAGCATGTTTTTAATTTCAAACTGTGTCCCTCATAAATATATTTGTATTGTTGACACACAACAAACTTTTTAAATCCAATATTTGTTTTAACATTATTCAAACTGTTATTTACTTGTTCAAGTTTCTCTTTATGTTCAAATGCCTTTTATATGTAAAATGTGGTTGGTTATCCAACACCCCATTAAGGGCCTCATCATATCTTATACATTTCCAATTATTTACTATTACTCCCTTTATCTGATTACTTTCCACACCATATTTAATTAACATGTTGCTTTCAAAATTTCTGACTTCTTCACTTGTTTTGTCTTTATGTGCAGTTGCCCCAATATCTCACTTGAGAAAAGAAGCATCTTCTAACAAAGGGAAGTATATGTTTTACCTCCTTTTCTCTATCACTTCATTTTTAATATAATTTAGCATTGTAAGGGGATACCCCCAGTCCAAAAACATTTTACACAAGTCATCAATTTTATTTATAAACTGATCATCATCTAATGTTACTCCTGAGGCTTTTCTTTTGAAACATTAGCTGGTGGCTGGTAAAATGTAAAAAAAAAAAAAATATTTGAGTAAGTTGATTTTCTCTAATGTCTAGAACTGAATTTGTGCTGTAACTTATCCTTAGGTAATGTGACATCTAAACCATTAATATCATATGAGTATGAAAATGTGAACCTCAAAAATTCCATACTGAAGTCTAAAAATTCCACATATTCTTTGATGTGTGCTGTTTCCTTTCCAAATGATAAAAACCATCATCCAAAAACCTCAAAAGGACAGCAGTATGTTCGATATACTTTGACTTAAAAGACTATGTTCTTTTCCCAATGCCATAACACAATGTTTGCATTGAGAAGGGCACAAGTGACACCCATTGCTACACCTTGTGTTTACTTGAAATATTTACCCTCATAATATATATAGTTATTCTAAAGGATGGCCTTAATAAAATCCACCAAAATGAGACAGTATTTGTTGAATAGAAAGTCACATGCACAACAAGCCTTCCTAAACCAACACCCATATTATTTGGAATGCAAGAAAAATGATTCATAACATCCACTGTAGCCAAGAATGTATGGGTGTTTTTTTGAAAAAACTTCAGCTTCCCATCCACAGATATGGCCAAGGGATGTGTATTAGAACCTGAAGCAGCCACTATAGGACACGTGGGGTTTAACATGTCTTTGTGGATCTTTGGAATACCTGCCTAGTTTTGTGTGTAAAATACTTTATTAAAAAACAATTACATATCTTAACAGAAACTTTGAAATATTACATCAAATATAAAAGAATGTGCATATACTAATAAGAAAAAAATGTAAAGCAATTTAACAGATAACTTATTAACTAGGTGCAATGTTAGGCCTCACAATAGACATGGGTAGTCCATTATTTTCTTGCAACTCCCACCCTACCAGGCACTATTGGTTGCAATGAATATGAATTTGCAAAAACTTAAAAAAAAGCGGTACTTACGTATTATCGCAACCAGATTTTGCAAAACGGTATATGTTTTGGACGTTTACTTAAACAGCAAAAATGAACTGTATTAGGAAAGGGAGAGCTGTTATAAAGTGTGTTGGGATATTGATGGTGCTTTTTTTAAACAATTAACACGTACAATTTTAGGATTTGTGGGTAGTGTGCTGTAAAGACATGGAGAGTTGAATTCAGCGGTTATAGCGGTATCAGTGGTTGCGAGTGTACATATATTTGGCCTGAAAGGACTGTGGGACTTACTGTATGATGTTAGGTGCTTTCCTGAGATTATTTTTCAGCTTTACTTTGCTATTGTTGGACTTATAAGAAACGGGACACAAGTCGGAAAGATTATTCTTCAAGTTTAGCTTATTTTAACTGAATGTTTTGGTTAAAAAGAAGAAACTGGACACATGCAAAGGAATTTAGGTAAAGTATTTAATGGTTACACCTTTTCAAACAGTATAGAGTAAATTGGACACATGCAATTTAATGTAGGTAAAGTATTTAATGCTTAAACTGTTACAAACAATATAATGAAAGGTTGTCAGGAAAAATAAAACATACTTTACTAAACTTTGTTATAAGAGGACAGTACTGATTGCTTCTGTTTTTAGTGCAGTGTCTATTTTAATTGCATTGATTTTGTTAGGTGATTTTACGGCTCAAGAAATATGGATTGTCTAGTTGGTGTTGTAATGCTTTTCTGCGTACAAAGCTGAGAAGATGTGGATTGCTCAGTAAAGAACTGTACAGATAAAAACGTAAATAATTACATAGCTTTCAAAAACCTGTTTGCTATGGCTTTGACAACATCAACACAGCACGAGAAAAGGAACGCATATAAAGTAGTATGGGACATGCTTAGCTGACATGAGATGCTGGCGGTAAAATGGGGAACATTTTTTCAGCACTTATTTTTCTCAGTGGTTTGAATGGTAAACATTCCTAAAACTTAAAAACATTACAGAAAACATGTTATTATACTTTAGAAAAGTTTATTGCTATTTCTTACCATAAACAGAAGCAACCAGCATTATCGCGAAAATCTGGTTGCGATAATACGTAAGTACCAAAAAAGCAATTGTTACCAGACATGCCTGGTGTGCAAATGCACTTGAGTTCACAAATAGTCTAACTTGAATAAATGATCAAACAACAACTCTGGGAAGAATTTCCAGTTTGTTCTGTGAAAGGAAGTGGCCTGAGCAATTGGGCATTGTGTGATGATCACCGGGATAGCTTGCTGATGATTGCCCAGACCAACTGTTAGGTGACTTGTCTTCTTAACTTGATTAGCTTATATTATGAAATGATGTCAGTGGTACTGAAAGAGCTGATATGCATTGTATTCCTACCAGAAGGATGTGTTTAACAACAAATGAGTTTTGGTCTCCATTTTGGTTGAGCTCTGCTGACTGATCTCCTAGTAACCCCCTACTTCCTCACCCTCACTGCCACCACATTCTCAGTGAATTACATTAAAATTTCATACAATGAGGTTATTAAAATATCTATGAAGGCCACCTAGAGCCTAAAAACACGTGTCTTTGGAAATTCTCCAGCTTATCTATTTCATGCAGACTAACAGCACCAAGTCACCAACACTTAGATTTCTCCCAGTCTTGTACATCTAAATACTCTAGTAACAAAAATGTCATATTGTTTGGTGGTTCAATTGTTAGGCATACAGATGCTTCACTCACAAAACTGGACCTTGATAAGATTACAGCCAGTTGATTTTTGAGAGCTAGGATCCTTGATATTATAAGGGTCCTGAAGTCCTTTTCCTAGGGCAAATATGACCACAGTATGGTAGTGGTTCATGTTGAACTGAATGACGCGGGAGGCACAACCCTGAGGAACATGTAGAGTGAGACATGTCAGAACTGTTCATGCATGTGACAAATGCAGGTGATGTTATGGGGCTGAGTAGCATCCTCCCTTCATCAAGAATGATACCTACGCGTAAAGAAAAGATAATGGATTTCAACAATTTGATGAACAGTTGATCTAATATATGTCAACATGGTTACTACATTCTTGCTAAAGCCTTTGTTACCATCTTAGCACCATTTTAGGCAGAGTGCAGTTAACATGCATTCCAAGCAGCAAAGCCATCAAATCCAATATGGACCACATGAAGGCTGCCTTGCTCAACACCAGAATCCTCACCAACAAAGTGCCTGATCTTGGTGCTCTCCTGCATCTGGAACATATCCATGCTTCTGTAATTACTGAGAATTGGTTTAAATGTAAAAAAAAAAAATTCTCCCTCCACACCCGGGTTTTTCACCTCTCTGCCTTCAGGCCCGATATAAACTGCAGGGGCAACTCCATATCACCTCAAAAAAAAAAAAAAAAACAAAAGAAATAATCATATCATCACCAGATAGATTTCCAGGGACCCAGAAACATAATTCATAGCACACGAGATCACCATAAACTAGGTAAACTACTAATTTATAGTCTGCTACATGATACCCTCCATGTTCACAGATGATCACGCTATATTTCTCAAAGTATATATGAGCTCCCTGTTAACAAAATTCCTTTATTTTGAGAGACTTTAACTGCTGTGCAATTAATTGGAGCACCTATACCTCCAATATAGGGTATTCCAAAAGTTCTTGGAGTTAATTAACAAAAAAATCATTGAAACAGATAGTTCAACATAACTGGTTCTCATAAATATAGCTTCTCCATATACTATTACCCTGGTCTGTCCTTCCCCAGTTAGGTCAGAACATAATTTTGAAACACTTGCCTTCAAAATCTCCAATGCCCCTGAAACCATCTTCTCTAAATTTAAGGACTTCAGACTAGTAAACCTCACAGAACTCTTTGATGAAATCTCAAAACTCATCCATGACAGCTCTAGCTAGGATGCTGAAACAGCATTCAGCTTCTCAAATGAGTTCCACACCCACTTAGACAAATATATAGAATTAGCAATTCCAACTAGAGCAAAATATAATTGAAATTCTAAAACAAACCATCCTGGTGGTCTACAAACAAAAATAAAATTTACAACAACAGCAAAAAAGTCCTTCAATTATACAGCATATCTAAAACTCCTCATAACAATGACAGTAAGAAAGTATTTTCTAGGAACTGAAAATACTATTAATACTAGGAAAGCAATAAATGAACTTAAGCTTGCTTCTGAGGTATGGATAACTAATTACAGGTTCTTCTTTTGTTGTGTTTGGAAACAAAGAACAATACCCAACAATGCACAGAACTTATCCTAAGAGAGACCACCCACGTTCACCCAATAATCATTGCTAATATACTATCAAAACAAGTTTAGTGCAAACTTCACTCCAAAACATCTATTCAAACTTCAATTAAATCAGAATCCCTTACCCCCTATTATCACCAAGGAAAATGTTATGAAGGAGCTCTCTATGACCAAAAATACTTCCTCCAGGGACCTGATAACATAATTAGATGCTTAATAAATAGCCCCAAACATACTCTCATCAAACATCTCCTCAAATAGTTTAATTTAAGTTTACCCATGGGGTTTATTCATGCATTATGGTGCACTACAATGGTGATACTCCTCCACAGGGTGGCCCCAACATGCACCCTAGTAATTATAGACCCATCCACCTTATAAGCCTGATCTTCAAATCTAGGGAATGTATCCTTATGATTTCAAAAATGCCATTAGGCTAGACCCTTAACAGTTTGGCTTCATCAAAGAGAGTTGTTGTTGTTTGTCTTTCGGCTTTTCCCTGTTAGGGGTCACCACAGCGGAACTCCGGTCCGCTGATGATTGGCAGTTGGTTTTTATGGTGTCGAGTTGCCAGCCCAACGCCCAACCTTCAACAAAGGCACGCCCATTAAACGGCTTCATCAAAGAGAGTTATGGACTATTAAATCTGGTAAATTCCTTTGAGAGTGTCAAACAAGCTGTTGACAGTGATCATTAGGTTCACATTGCATATATCCTGACCTGTTCAAAGTGTTTTACTCAAAACCACATGCAGGCATTGTAAGTAAGCTAAATACTTTAAATATAGATCCTTATATGATAAGATGTATGACAAACTGGCTAAAGACAGAACCCACATAGTTTGTGTAGGAGGTGCCTCATCTGATTGCATGAAGGTAAGCAATGGAGTCCTCCAGGGCTCTGTACTGGACCCTTCCTTTTTGGCATTTATGTCTCTGATCTGCAAATTGAGAGACAGGACCTTTGGTTATCTATGTTTGCAGATGCCTACAAACTGTGTGTTATTTTCTAGACCCTCCATGACACCTGCAACATTCAGAAGAGAATATATAGTTGGTGTAGTGAAAAATGGACTTAAATTAAAAGTTAAAAAGTGTAGTACTTTTTCATTTGGCAAATGTCCCCTGTCCTCAACATATAGTACAAGCCACACTCCACTATTAAATAAAAACGTATTGAGGGACCTGGGTACTTGTGCTGACAGTTCCCTCTGTTTGCTCATCATGTGGCAAATGAAGTCAGAAAAGCCTTATACGTAAGAAATATACAGGGTATATCATTCATGTCTAAAGAGATCATCACTTCCTTATATTCACCACAAATTAGACTAATTATAAAGTGCAATGCTTCCATTCAGCTGTACCTCACCTAACCTATCAATAATCTAGAGATGCCCCAGAGGCTCTTAAATAAGTCTTAAAGACCTTAAGCTACCTATGGAGTCTAGAAGCTCTATCCCTTTACTCAGATCTTACAGATTCCCTATTTGTGCCTTAACTACCACATCCTTATAGAACCTGCTGTCCTTGATCTCCTATATCTCCACAAGCCTAATAACACCTTAGCAAACACAAGAACCAGGGACCTAAATCTTCATTAGACAGGAAGGAAAACATGATGGTGAGATGGATTCATTATGTACTGCCCTTTTTTTCCTGGAATAAGATGCGCCTGCAGATTAAGAACTGCAGTACAATATCTTCCTTAAAGCACAGCCTGGATGAGTGGATTCGTACCCTCAAATTTACCACAAGGACTAAGTAGTCTAGCCAAACTTGAGAAAAAGGCCACAGCCTGAGTGCAGGTATTAGCAAGCTGTTGATAGTCAGGAGACTAAATTGCCTTGAAAATCCTATAGGTTCATAGGTTCATAGGTAGGTACTAGGCTATCGGCCCAAGGGCCTATATAAGCCTAGCCAGCAAGGTACCATAGCTTATGCCACCCAAGAAAGTTATTTTCCTGTGCCACTGTCCAGCAGAGACACAGAAGTGATCTCCGGGGTGTATTTCCTATTTCCCATCCACTCATCAAGATTTTTCTTGAAGAGTGCTAATGAAGAACTTTGCTTGACATAGATGGGTAGCTTGTTCCAGAGTATAGGAAGTCTCTGGAACAGGAATCTATACCTCCAGCATGTCCTGTTTATTGTGGTGACAAGGTTTAGGTCCCTAGAGCGTGTATCTTGGAGGGATTGGGATTTCTTTAGGTGTAGCATGTCCAACAGCTCTGGGTTTGACATAGCTTTATATGTTAGGCAGAGATCACCTTGGAGTACATGAAAAGAGACATAGAGGAGCTCTCCGATTATGTAGCCCAGGCTGGTATGACCCTGACCCTGATCAGCATCCTGCCCTCACCAAGAATGATACCACAATACAAAGACAAGATGATCAGCTTTAACAATTGGCTCAAGTACTGGTGTCATTCTAAGGGGATCCAATATCTGTCTGCCTGGGATGACATGTTGGACAAGCCATGCTGCTTCGCAAGGGATGGCTTACACCTGTCACCACTGGGCTTCCGGATATTGGCTAAGGCTCTTGCCACCCCCATAGTGCCTTTTTTAGGCAAGGCTGAAAAGACAAACCCACCTCCTTAGAAAACAAAAATGGAAAAAAAATAAGGGTAATGCTGCTCAACGCCAGAAGTCTAAATCTCAAGATGCAGGCACTTGATGCGCTCCTCAGCATGGAGAACATCGACGTCTGTGCAGTAACTGAAACCTGGTTCAAGGCTCCAGAGAGCACCCCAGCACTACCAGGCTATACCTCATATCATGCTTTTCGGCCCCAAAACCTGGGCCGAACCACAAAGGGAGGGGGAGTGTCCATATGTATCAAGGACACCCACACCTCCAGGTTAGTAGCAACACATGAAGCATCAGAGACCATACAGGTGCAACTAACCATAGGCAAAACTGCTATACAACTGGTAGCATGTTACAGACCACCCTCCCAATCTCAAGAACCCCACTCAGCCTTCCTGAAGACATTGGAGGATATGAATGTATCACAAAATACCATCAAACTAGGAGACTTCAACTACCCAAACATAGATTGGGTACATTATTCTAGCCCTAATACCCTAGCCCAAAGGTTCCTGGAATTCATAAATTCAAATGCACTGGAACAACTAGTCACCTCTCCCACTAGGGGAGATAATATACTAGACCTGATCATCACAAACATGGGGGACAAAATGCTCCACACCGGAAGTATACCCCTCACTAGTGAGATCTGACCACAAACTAATCACCCTGGATGTACATATCCCACCTCCAACCCCAGCACAAAAGACCACCGTGAAAAACTTCACAAAAGCAGACTTCACTCTTCTTAAGAGTGAGATGGTATCCTTTAAGCCCACTGTGCCAGTGGATACCACATCCCACAATGCCGAATCCTTCACAAATGCTTTTTATGGACATCTCCAAGAATGTATGGATCATGCAATCCCAAACAAATCCAAGTCCCTCTCCACCAAAGGTAAGCATCCTGTCTGGTGGACCTCAGCCATAAACAAATTGTATAACAAAAGAAGGAAGCTACTGGACGTCAGAGCAAAATCCCATGAAGGGAAGACATCTCTGATCAACATTAGCAGAAAACTACGTTCTCTCATAAAAACATCCAAGGCCAACTTTGAGAGAAAAATCGCTAAGGACACTAAAGATAACCACAAAGCCTTCTTCAGCTATGTTAGAAACCTGGGTGGAAACCCTCAGATATGCTCAGAGTTGGTTCACAACAACATAAAATACACTGAACCCACAGATATTGCCAACATTCTGGCTGAAGGTTTCAGTGCAAATTTCTCCCCTCCTTCACCCCCAAAAGAAGAAATACTTATCCCAACTGAATGTAATCTCCCTGTCATCTCAGATGTCCAAGTGAGAACCACCCTAAACAAAGCAAAAAACACAGCATCAATGGGACCTGATGGTATCCCGGGTTGCGTGTTACGTGAACTCCAAGAGGAGCTAAACCCACACATAAAAATGCTATTTAACCTTAGCCTTACTTCGGGATATGTACCTGAACACTGGCGTACAGCAACAGTGGTCCCACTCCACAAGGGGGGTGCCTCTACAGACCCTGGAAACTACCGCCCCATAAGCTTAACCAGCCTGGTCTGCAAAGCTATGGAAAGAATCATTATGGAACTCATAAACAGAGACATAGGAGACCTACAGACACTTGACCCCACCCAGTTCGGCTTTGTAAAGGGCAGATCCTGCCTTTTAAACCTGGTTGATTTTTTCGAAACAGTCACTAGAGCCATTGATGAGGGCAAAGCAGTCCATACAGCATACCTGGACTTGGCTAAGGCCTTCAGCACAATACCCCACTCAGGCATCATAGATAAGCTCAACAGCTTAAAAGTAAACCCTTATGTCACTAGATGGGTTGCAAACTGGCTAAAGGACAGAACCCATAAAGTTAAAATCGCTGGAGCAATGTCAGACTCAAAGCCAGTCACAAGTGGTGTCCCACAGGGATCTGTCCTGGGACCCCTCTTGTTCAGCATTTATTTCTCAGATGTTAAAGCAAACATGGGAGGGCTGTGGCTGACAAAGTTCGCAGATGACTGCAAACTAGGCGCCATAGTCGATACACCAGCAGACACACACATCCTACAAAAAGGCCTCACAGAAACGGACAACTGGTGCCGGAGTCACGGCCTTAAACTAAATGCCAAAAAATGTATAGTCATCCCCTTTGGGAAAAACAAAGTACCCACAAATTATCACATACACAGCAACCCACTGAGTATGGAAAAAGTAATCAGAGACCTAGGGACCCAAGTCGACAGTGACCTCTCATTTGACACCCACGTTGCCAAAGTGGTTAGAAAAACATTCTACCTTGCACACCTCATCATGAAGGGATTCACATCCAGATCCAAGGATGTCATTGTACCCTTATATTCCTCCCTCATCAGACCCATGATTGAGTACAATGCCCCATTTGGTATGTACCTCACCTGGCATTTGCAACAGCTGGAGAGACCACAAAAGTACCTCACCAAGAGGATCAAGGGTCTCCAACATATGTCTTATTCTGCCAGGCTAAAGAAACTTCAGCTCTATTCAGTAGCATACCGCCTGCTCAGAGGTGATCTCTGCCTGACGTACAAGGCCATGTCCAATCAGGATCTGATGGACATGCTCCACCTCAAAAAATCCAAATCCATCAGAACCACGAGAGCTAAAGACTTAAACCTTGGCACAAGTATGAATAGGACATGCTGGAGGGATAGATTCATAACCCAGAGGCTTCCCATGCTTTGGAACAGGATCCCAGTTCAGATAGGCAGAGCCCCTCACTGACTCTTTTCAAGAGAAATCTTGATGAGTGGATGGGAGATCGTAAGTTTACCCCAGGGGTCACATCTGTGTCACTACTAGACAGGGGCACAGTAAACTAATTCTATTATATAAGGGGACCTTCATTGTGTCACTACTAGACAGAGGCACAGTATTCTAAATTTATTCTGTACAATTTTTGTACCATTTCATGGGGTGGCAAAAGCCACATCACTATGGCTAGGCTTACAAATGCCCCAGGGCAGATAGCCTAGTACTATACTATGAAACTATGAAACTATGAGTAGGCGATATGCTACGGAGTAAAGCTGGAGTTTTTTGAGGCAGTCAGTGTAGGGCATTTGTTTGAGGCCAGTAATCCTCTTTGTGAGGTACTTCTGTGGCCTTTCCAGCTGCTGCAGATGTCTTGTGAGGTACATTCCAAAAGGGGCGTTGTACTCTATAATAGGTCTAGTGAGTGACGAGTAGAGGGGAACAATGACCTCTTTTTTTCCTGGATGAGAATCCTTTTATGATGAGGTGTGCCACGTAGAAGGACTTCCTGACTACTGTGGTGATGTGACTATCAAAGGAGAGACTATGAATCCTATTAAGCCTCTGACTCCTATAAATCCTATTAAGCCTCTGAATGACCAGGGATCGTTATTGTAAAGGCCTTCTAATGGATGGATTGATAGAAAACAGAAGAGACAGAGGTTTTATTCATAATGTCAAGGACTGTTAGCTTACAGATCTCATGAAAAAGAAAGATCTGAATAGCCTTACTGATGTCATTTCAAGCCTGTTATTATATGAAAGCAGTGGGAGCCAGAACCATGCTTTTCTTCTATGTTTGATAGTCATGGAACACTGCAGTGTACACAGCTACATGCCGGGCCAACACACAAATAATTTCATGTCCCAATCTATAACAAATCTATATTTCATGCATGCTGCACGTTCCACAAACTATAATTAAAAGAAGATTAAATGTCTCCCACTGTTTTCTGTGAAATTATTTCCTATGTTTTTGATTTACTGGCACTGCAAAATGTGCTGGTGTTGTAGGGGATGTATTTCACAACATGGAAGTAGCAGCATGTTCACAATGGGTTCTGCAAAATAACAACAGCAATTTGTGTTATGGAAAAATCCTCCTGATACACAGACTGTTAAGTCAACATCCTGGTGCCCATGATAAGATAATTATGCACTTGGAAATGTTCCATGATAACATAATTATGTTTTTTACTCTCATAAAAACTAAAAGCTCCAAAAATAAGATAGCAGTTTTGAAACTAAATTATGTGTGTATGTATGTATATGGTATGTGTGTGTGTGTGTGTGTGTGTGTGTGTGTGTGAGTGTATATATGTATATGTAAACCCAGAAGTGCATGTGTGTGTGTGTGTGTGTGTGTGTGTGTGTGTGTGTGTGTGTGTGTGTGTGTGTGTGTGTGTGTGTGTGTGTGTGTGTGTGTGTGTGTGTGTGTGTTTATTTGTGCATTCGTGGTATGGGTATGAAATGAAGGGAAACATTCCAAGAAGAGAAAAAAAACAGTCTATTAAATTAGATGTTAAAGTATTCATGCGGAATGTTTTTTTTTTAATCAAAAGATATTTTTATACCAGAATTTATCCATATTTTGATGTCTTATGAAATACGTTTTCACATTTATGAATTTCAAAGCATTTATGACAGCTTGGTCTGAAAATGTTGTTGACTTTCATAAATTTGTATAACTGAGGTAAAACTTGGACTGACGTGCATAATTATTCCCTGAAATTTCTTATGAACATGGTTCTTAAAAAGCCTGTAAAGCAAATCCTCTGTTAGGCTTACTAGCTGCAACTAGGGAAAAGTTTGTCATTTCTTAGAACAATGAATGCTTTGAAACAGAAGGAACAATGAACCATAATTCTCACATCTACCATTTCACATATAGTACTAGATAATTAGGAAACATTCTCATGTATCTTAATGTTTCCAGGGAATTCTCTACTACTTATCAAGTATAAGTTGGGCAAGGGTCTGAAGTACTAAATTCAGCTCCTCAGTGTTGAACACCCCAGTCAATGTTCCTCATAAAAATGATTACTGATATGATGTCTATGTGCCCATCAGCAGTGATTATTGCAGTGGTTTCTGTGTGCTCAATGGTTGTGATTCTTTTTGTATTCTTTCTTTGTTTCCTCTGCAGTTGTGTGACAGTGGCGATTGTGTAAATATATAAAGGGGTGTGGGAGCGCAGGGGAAATACTTTTTTAATAAGATTCATTGAGTTGAAACTGTCCATTTTGCTATCATTCAGTTGAAGCTTGAAGGAATAGACTTTGAATAAAAGTATGTGGACCATTATTAGTGTCTTTGAATTTTATCTGTAATTGTTTTGATGTTAAAATGTCAGTGCTGTACTTTTTATAAGTATGCCACAATAAATATATACCAGATGCCAGTACATAAATACGTTAGTCTTGCATTATGAGATTAGGGGTTCATTACCACAATTTCATGACGGTGGATCTGCAGTCATTAACACAAGTTAATATATATTACAAAGAAGGATTTTCTTAATGCAATATTTTGATTTGCCTTCTTCCATATACTTTATGTTACAGAAAAATAAAACAACTAAACCATCATTTAGGCTAATATTACATACCTATTTTGTCATTTTTTAAGCTTTTTCATTTTCTTTAAAATTTGCTTCTCATTTTTCTCTTACTATCCGGTTTCAAATTTGCAGATACCAGATGCCTTCTGGACATATATGATTTATAAACAGAAATGTACTTTACTGTGACAAGTACAGAGCTGGCATACAAGCATATAATGAATACCCTGTGTTTTCTTTACTACAGACATTACTGCAATCATTAATTACTGTTTGAGGGGAATAGTCTAGGATGGTTTTTTTTCTAAACTGGAATTACTTGGGTTATAACAGAGACCTTTTAGGACTACAAAGACCCTTCCAGCTTTTCATCTAGATGCAGTGAACCAACAATTAAACAGAACTAAAACTCAGGTCACTGTTATTATCTGTAATGTATCCATAAGAATGTCTACAATTCAGTTACTAAGAAAAGCAGTTTAATGTATTCTTAATGGCTCTGAGTTAATTTGTTGAAGATGAATTGTTGCACACATGCTGAGATGCTTGAAAGCAGAAACCACTCGACCTCTTCAGTCAGTGGAGCACATCAGTTAAATAAAGAGGAAAATACAATAACTTGTGTTTTGTTTGCATTACATACATGCTACCATTGATAGTATGGTTTGAGCAGGCCTCCTCTGTAGCTGTATGGATGAACAGTCTGTCAGCCATTGACTTCACTATAATGCATGACTGATGTCTGATTGTCCACACAAATGTCGGCATATCTTACAAAATAGCTTGGAGTGCTGTCATGTTGATATATTGCTATTTTAAAACTAAATATATATGATTGCCATTCACTCAATAGTTGCTCCAACTTACTGGTTTACATAAAATATCTACTATGCAGATGCACACAGTAAAGCTATAAAAGCGGATAACTTTAATTCCATAATTCAGGTATTAGTTACTATTTTGGAATTGTAGGAAGAAATTTACCAGTGACTTGTAAATAAATAAATAGTTATAAAAAGTAAACATAGATTAGCCACATGGTCTACCAATGACTTTTTGTTAGACTGCAGGCTCATATATAATTTGTTTTTCTCTGTACATATACATATATGGCTCTGCATGAATTGCCTTTTAAATGCAGATATCACATTTTTTGCATTACCTATTTTGCTTCAGTATGTTCTGAGGTGTTTAGGTACAGACAAAGCATTGCCATGCTGGTGGACAAAGACTGAACTCTTGAGCTTCAGTTGCCCAAGGTTGAACCTGCTGATGATTGGAGTTCCTCCATAGGAAATCACTGTCGGCGAATTCTGCCAGCAGTGATACCCTTCCTGGGAGAACTTCCCCCTTATTCAAATTGGTGTGACTCTAGACATAGTATATAAAAGTTTGGGGGTGTGGGGAGCTTGTCCCCCTCATGGCAGTGCAAGTGGACTTATCCCCTGTGAAAAAAACACATGAAAAGGGTTTTTTGGCTAGTTTGTTTTACAGAACACAGTTTGGGGATTCCAATCGTCAGTGCATTCAGTTTCATCCATTCATACTAGAACCACAGATAAAGATTAAACATATAGATGAGGCCATGCTGACCCTTGTTAGTGTTGCCATTGTGAACAGTACCTCATCAGATAGTTCAATAGAGGATTGTGCAAGCATTAGTGTTGCAGTAACATGATAATGTAAATGATGGCGGTGATGAAAAAGATTTGTAGCATATCTTGCCTAAGTCTACTCCAATGAAGCAGTAGCAATGCCATATTTAGTTTTCTCAGAAAAAAATACATCTTTTCTGTATCATTCAAAACAATATACATCACTTCAATCTCACATAATATATGGCGTTTAAGTTACAGTTCAGTTTGCCAGATCCATTTGCAGCAACAACATGAAGTGATGTATATTTTTATCAAAAATTATTATTTTTAAATGTAGCAAATGTTGATATTGGAAACACTGACTTTCCATCTGGTGTTTGAGGTTTGCTTGCATGCTGGAAAGTGCGGTTATTTACAAATGCAGAAAACAGGATATATTAAGGGTATGAGTGTTTATGTGTGTAAGTGTGTGTGTGTGTATGTGTGAGCATTTCCAGGTTACATAAGGGCTAATTAAGGGGACAGATGTAGAGAGAGTACATCTGTATGTGTCTGATTATGTTGAGTATGTGTGATTATGTGAATAGTGTGTATATGTGTGTGTGTTTATGTGTGTGAGAGACAGTGAGTCTTGTATGGTGCTGTTGTTAGGGAAAGGGCTTTTTGTAAGGTTATGTGAAGGGTTGGTGTAAGGGGTTGTGGCAGGGTTAGCGTTAGCACACATGCATAGTCTGTGCTAACCACAGCCCTAACTGTGTTGCTGCCATAAACCCAACCTAACACATTACCTTATGAAAACCCTTTTCCCTAAGAGTATCACTATTTGGACAAAGGATATCTGATGTTACAGTTAGATTTTAGTTTTTTTTTAACTGATTAGAAAATAAAAGCATTTGCTTTCCTTTTTTGATCAGTGCTGTTTTGAGATTTTTTTTACCTTCAAGATATGTTAATTCTGGCATTTATTCTTCAATGTTATGTGTGCTGATGTTTATAAACATTGAAATTAATTGATGTAATTGTCATTTCATACCTACAGTGATAAGTATTCAGTGTTTTTGTAGTTCTAATTCTGTTCATTGCCATTTAAATATATTACTTCTACTGTAGCCATTACTTTTCAAAGCTGTCAATATTAAGAAAGAAACAGATTGATTTAAAATATGTGTGTCTCTTAAATATCAATCCACTACTTTTAAGTCAGAAATCCAGCTTTGGATTTTATAACATAATTATTTTGTTTCCTGTGTCCATCAAGCCTATCCCCCACTCTTCTCCTCTTCTGCTTTTGTTACTTTTGCTCCACCCTATCATTGACAATGAAGGGCCCTAGAAAGGAGAGATTAGAGTCGGGGCAATAACTGTACCCACTATTTGCCCAGTGCTACCACCAACCTTTTTCCTAGTTTTGCTAGCTAATGCAAGCACATGCTCCTGTATGCTTGCCATGCTTAGTTTGAGTGGTTACAGTCCTCGGCCAGGCTTGGGTCTTAACTTACTCTCCAACCTTATATGTCTGAGCTGATTTTCTCCTTTGATGCTCAACTCTCCTAGTTTGCTCCTTTTTTGCCTGCTTCAGAAGTCTAACCTGGGTGTTTTAGGACATAGTCGAGGCCAAATATCCTCTCTGCTATAGAGCTGACTATCTTCTTCATTGGTACAGAAGTCAGCAGGTACATGATTTACCCATGCACAGAGATATTTTGTTGTTCCAAAGTTCAGGTCCATTGCTCTCTTTTCACAATTTTCTGTTGATAACTGTTGAGAAGGACTATGAATGAAGGACTATAGTGTGCACTGGCATTTCCAAAAATGCTTCCAGCAAATATTGGAGCTAAGGGAATACACTTTCTAATAAGAGACGTTTGCACTAGGGTCTTTCCTCTCAACCTCTTAGTGAAAAGAAATCTGGACAAATCCTAAAATAATCAGGTCAAAAGCCCAAAAATAGGGACAGATTTTGAATACTGCTGTTATAAACATAGAAAGCTGCTAGAATAACAGGTTTTCTGTTAGCATACATTTTCTGAAGGATATAAAGTATGAAACTCAAATGTGCATCATTATTTAGTGACTTCAATCCTCAATGATTTGCGAGAAACTACTAATTTTATGAAGAACAGACCGAGAATATGAGGCACAAATCAGGACATTCTGTGAAAATCTGGATAGTTGAGAAGTATGGTGTTGCATTGTATAACTCTGCATGATTTTTGAACTGGATGCTGTTTACTGTGGCATTTTATTCCCTGCAGTTCTACTGTTCATAGGGAGAGTGGTACCTTCCTCATCACTCCCCTTAAAGAACATACTCATACAAGACAGCTTGAGCTAGTGGTGAAAGCAAATGACAACTATGCTGAATGATAAATATGACTGAACTTTTAAGTCAGAACACTTTTAAATTCCAAAGGACTGCTTAAGCAAAATTTGCATATAGAACACTGTATCAGTCCTATAAGGTTAAGCAATGAGTGAACTTTGTACCCTAACCTGTTTATGATGTGCCCATATCCTCTTACACATCAACTGGCACAATATATAATAATTCCATGACCAAAAATATGAGGCAAAAATCTTGACATTTTGCTAAAATCTGGAGAGTTGAGAGGTATGACTGAGGTCCTCGGTCATTTACCATTAGCTTTGCACATCTCTGCATTTCATGTCCAAACTTAATGTGAGTTAATCATGACTCAGAATTAAAAAAAATACTGGCCAGAGGACGAACCATTATTGAAGAAAAGAAGTCGTATGAAGAGTGTGACATGGTTGAATCAATTTGTATTTCTGTCTATTTGTAATATCAACAAGCAATACCTATACGAAAGGATACGTATTTTACTGTATTCTAGTAATATAAACAGGAAATCAGCAGCTCAGCTTTTTCATTTTTAGACTGGTCAATTTTGGGCAGCTTTAAAATCAAAAATAAATTACAACAAAAAAGAAGATTGCACATAACAGTCAAAAATATCTTCAACACATAAAACTAGATTAAAACAACAAAAAAAAGTTGTAAATAAAGTAAACACGATATCAGAATGAAAATAATTTCAGCAACCAATGCAGCTCATCTTATCTTACAGATATTTTCCCTATTATATTTTCTGTTTTGTTTTATGCCCAGAAGTCCCTCAGAACCTTTTGGTCTCTTATTTTTTTTTCCTGATATATATCATCAAACTCCCACCATTCCTCTTTATTGTCATTCATTCATCATTTTTTTTTCAGAAATCAAGAAACTTGAAATAAAACTGAAGCTTTTGACTGAAATCTGAGTCCAGGAAATCCAGCAATCTGTGCTGCTTACAGTGCTTCTAGGATCTGGCTGTTCATTCTACAAAGCTCAGTTCCTTTCAGCTAGGTGACCCCTAACATTTTATTTTTAAGGTCAAATCAAACCCTTATGCAGACACAGACACAGATACATGCACATATACACCCCTCACACACACACACACACACACACACACACACACACACACACACACACACACACACACACACACACACATGGACATACACATTCAGTACAAAGCTCCTGTTGAGGCATTGTTTAAATTATGGAACATGAAGGGAAAATGTAGACCTTCAATGACACTTGGACCTAGGACCTTCAAGTGTCTGTTCTGCTGTCACTACCTCTGCACCATAAAAGAGCTATTGAGCAGCTAGGCTCTAAGCTGTCCCTATAACAAAGCCCCTTTTCTTTCAGCTAGTTGACTGCCTGTAAGCTGTATTTAACATCAAATTATCTCTCCTTCACACACACCGAATTGCAAACACACACACAAACACACACAGCCAAAGTGGCTGAGCCTGACCAAGCTCCCATAGTGACACTACTTCCACTGCTTCGTCAGTGGTTGAGGTGTCCACACCCATACATGGCAGGCCACACACACGCAAACACACACACACACACACACACACACACACACACACACACACACACACACACACACACACACACACACACACTCATATGATAAAAAGCCCCTGACAAGGTATTGTTTAAATCATGAAGAATGAAAAGAAAATCTGGGACTTAAATTGAAGACCTCCAGCAAACTGTGCTATTGTCACTAACTTTGGACAGTTAGCTTTTGAGAGGACCCTTAAATAATACTCTTAATTTCAGCTAGGAATCCTCTATGATGTAGTCACACACACACACACACACACACACACACACACACACACACACACACACACACACACACACATACACACACACACACACACACACACACACACACACACACACACACACACACACACACACACACACACAAAACCCTCTTCTAAGGCATTGTTTAAATGTAGACCTTTGACTGGGACTTAAACCCATTGCCACCAGCAATTTATCTGGTTGTTATTGCGTCTGGGACATCAAAGAGCCATGCGACAGCTACCAAAACCTCAGAGCTGTCTGGTAAACAAGGTCCTTTTTCTTCAGTTAGGAAAGCTCTGGTGTGTGTGTGTGTGTGTGTGTGCACATGCGTGCGTGTGTGTGTGTGTGTGTGTGTGTGTGTGTGTGTGTGTGCGTGTGTGTGTGAATACCTATATCAATGTATCTCTATCCCTATCTATCTATCTATCTATCTATCTATCTATCTATCTATCTATCTCTCTCTCTCTCTCTCTGTCTCATAGTAATGTCCCAGAAAGGAATGAGATTGTATAGGCCCTGGATAATTGTAGACCTGTCTGTCTCATAAACATGAAACCTAAGATATGTTTCAAGGTGAGAGCAGCTAGATTTAATCCTTGAAAACCACATAGATTTTGTTAACAATAGATCTAAGACAACTTGCATTTATTGTTAAACTTTTTGAAGGTGGTGAACATTTAACAGTCCAAAATGGTGGGTGCTGTCCTGTTCAGTGTCTGAAATTTCCAAAAGTCATCTGACACTTTCTGGTGGGGGTTCATGGCAGGTGTATTGAAGGAGGTATGCTTGGTGGAGAGCTTTTTTTCAGGTATTTTTGGTATTGTATTAGTGTCCTTATTTGAAAGACTTAGTGATTGTGATGAGAAGGAGTTAACCAGTGGTATAAAGACAGAGCAAGGAATGTGGAAGGGCTACCCATTTTACCTGTGCTGTTAAGTAAGAGTCTACAAAGATTGCATAGGCCAACTCAAATGTTAGTAGGAGGTTGGAGTTTTTGAAAAGAATCATCTTCATTGAAGATTGCAGTGTTCTTATTTTAAAGTGAGCTTTTACCTATCAATGATTTTGCAAATAGTCAGTGAATTTGCAGAAGACTTGGGATTACAGTTTATTCCTAAAAAGTTGAAATAACCACACCAAAAAAAATAAATAAATAAATACTAAAACAAAATATTTATCTCTACCAGGAACTTAAGGAAGGATATTTAGGTATAAGATTACACCAATTAGTGCCGGATACCTGGGAGAAGAAACTGCAACAGACATGCTCAGCACTTGATGCTTGTTCATTAGAAAGCTAAATCGTAAACTGTTGTTTGCTAATGATGGTAATAACAGTGATGAATAGCGACATTTCAGAAAGCCTGGTTCCTTTGTGCTGATCCCATATTCATTTACAAAAATTATTAGAAGGAACTATAAACTATTTTATATTTAAAGTGCCAGTCCAACAACTATAACCAGTTCTGCTATCAGTTGTTAAATAATGTCAACTAATGATAAAGCTGGCTGGATCAAACTTTTCTCTGGATGAACAAAACAATTGTAACCATTTTTGCAAGGGGATAAGACCCTGCATGCTCTCTCTACTAATATATACTAATTTGCATTGTTGCACAAGCATGGAGAATAATGAAAAAATTGAAAACAATGAGCTGAAACTTATGGAATTGGACTCAGTGAGTTGCAACCTCATAGTCTTGTGGGGTAAAAACTTATAACCTGAATTTATTAAAACTAAAGTATTACACAGTTTAAAAGATAATAATTATATCAATATCATTAAGGCAGTTAAAGTAAGGACTATAATAACTTTGGATATTATTATACTGCAGTAATGTGTCGCATGTTCAATAACACTTATACAATGAATGTTAATTATTATTCAAATGCTTGTATTCTGATTTGAGAAACCATAGAGTGCCCATTGTATACCCAGTAGCACTCATAGCAGTACGTCTGTCTGTAGGTATTAAAAACAAAAGTTATAACTGCCATGTTCCTCAGTAACTCTCATAGCAGTACGTCTGTCTGTAGGTATTAAAAACAAAAGTTATAACTGCCATGTTCCTCAGTCTCTTCTATGTGGGAAAAAAAAAAAGCAAATGCATACATGATCAGGGTGGAAAACAAAACATCCACCTTTCCCAAACGCAGACACAACAAAGAAAAAACAATGTTAAGTCACGAAAGTTATAAAAAAATCCTAAATGCTTTAAATTCACTACTAGGAGATCAGGATTTACTAAGTTTCCTCAGGTAAACAAAAGGATGCATGTATACACTTGAATCCTAAAAGGAAACAGTGGCACAGACTACATTGAACCAAATACACTATGCAAACAGAGGTAGGCATGTCCCACACATTTTCAGTGAATTAGGAAGTTAGTCACAGCTATTGAATATGGTAAAAACAGACTACTATAAGAAAATGAAGAAGAAGAAGATCCAAGATAAATAACATTACTTAAAAATGAAAGGAAATTCTTTCTTTATTAATGAGGTTGTATAATAACCACAATCCACTTTTGTGGGCTTTGCCCTTGTGATCCAACCAACACAACCACAGGTAAATCTACTTCTGGATTGTTGCTAAGGTGAGTTTACAAGCCCATATGTGTAATACTATGCATAGAGAGATAATTTTATTTTTCAAGAGATATTACTAGCAGGATATACTTTAGATGGCCTTACAAAATATTATTCTGTAGCTCATCTTAAAATATCTGTAATTTTTTTCAACCCACAGTTCAGTATTGAAAAGTAGTCTAGTCCTATAACATATGAGTGTTGATGGCTAGCTGAACCACTGACAATAAACATTAAACACCATAAATGAACTGGCTCAAGCCTCATATCAGAGCTCTGGCAAATTCAGGATTTAGTAATAGTTTTATAAAATTGTCATTTAATAGTAATAGCAGTGAAAACTCATATGTATGCCAGTTGTGCTAATTGTTTTGTAGGTCACCTGGAATTTAAATATATTTGTGAGTCAAGTAAGCATACTTTTCATTGTCTTAAAACAAGAAATCAGGATAAACCCACAAATAATGGGGAAGGCTCCAAATCAGGGACAGATTATAATTATTGTTCTTACAAACAGAGAAAGTTGCTAGAATAGCATGCATTGTCTGAAGGATACGAAGTCTAAAACTCAAATGTCTTTCCTTATTTTGTGACTTCAGTCATCACTGATTTGCCAGAAAATACACACATTTTAGGAGGAACAGACTAAAATATAAGGCAAAAATGTGGATATTCTGTAAACATCTGGACAATTGAGAGGCATGCAAGTAAGGTCACCTGGAATTTAAATAAAAATTTAAGTCACACATTTATAAACGTAAACTCTTCTTTTAGATTTATTGATGATATTTTCATTTTGTGGTCTGGTCTGTTCTTTATTATATGAAGTCAACAGTTATTTTAAACTCTGATGGGTGAGATTAGAAGTAGTACGATATATATATATATATATATATATATATATATATATATATATATGTATATGTATATATATATATATATATATATATATATATATATATATTTATATATATGTATAGGTACATATATATGTATATATATATATATATATATATATATATATATATATATATATATATACATGTATGTGTGTGTTTGCGGGCATGCGTGTGTTTGTTATATAAGGAATGAAACTTAAAATGAACTTATTTTTTACATTTATATGGTTACTCTAAGTATTGCTTAAAATTTATATTTCATGAGAATTTTAAAGCAGTTCTTTTTTAAGATGTTTATATTTCTAAGGTTTCTAGTAGTGCTAGAACTGGGACTTCAAGTTTTAGTCAAAAAAATTAGAAATTGCTTTTGCTAACAAGTAATATGCATCTCAAGATGATAGACAGTGAGTTATTCAAATGTAAGGTTGAAGAGACCAAGTATGATTTCGTGATTTGAAGATGAATGACATTATGATATGAAGACATGCTAATTCATTTCTCAGGATATTTCTAATAGACTGGTAGATGAACAGGCTGCCTGATATGTACTATATTTTATGGAAACTTGCAGGAAACTTAATGATATTTTGTGGATGAAAAGTTTGGTAGATAAAACAATCAAATGCGTCATCAAAATGAATTGTCTTATGAAGTAACAAAGAACTGATGTAAAGTTTATAAACACTAACTTTGTATAGATATTTTCATATTAAAAATGTTAGGTAGTGTAGTGAAAGCAATAATTTACTGTGATTATCACAGAGAACAGGTGCATATCACTATAATCAGTGTTTAACATGCAAGCACCAGACTTATCCAAATTTGTGCATTCATTGCAGACAGTGTTCATTTTGTAAGCATTGACAAGTTTGCCCACATTTGTGCAGTGAGTTTCTAAAAAAGGAGATTCTTCAAGGTACAATGACTGTAATGCTAAGTGACTGGTATATGCAATGTGTTAACTACAGATAATGCCATTTATATTTGTAAAACTAGTAAGAACTTTCATGAAAGGCTGCATGAACATATACATAAAATTAATATATTCAAATATGGCAATGCTTATATACTTTCAATTTTATGTGCTAAAATAAATACATATAGCTAACTGCAGAGGTCATGCTGTCACATCATTGGAAATGATGGGATATTATTGCAAGACATTTTAATGTTAGATTTCTTGAAATTGAGGTATATTATTGAGTTACATTTTAATGCAGTTTTTGCAGGGCTGAATAAATTAGCCAATGTGATAAAGTATAGAATATTAAGGCATTAATTATGTTTAATTATTAAGTTATTTAAATTATTTCTTAGTCCATGCTCTTTCAAGTGTGGGTGTATGTGTGTGTGCAATTTGTAGTTCTCTCTTAATATACTGAATAAGGTTAGGAGAACTGAAAGCACTTTTTTATTCTTTTTTAATAAATAATGGAGGTTTTTAATGTAGTTGGTATAACATAAGTGTCTTGCTATTCAGCAGTTTGGAGTCCATATTCATGTTTACATATAAGGTTACAGGACTGCAAAAAAAAGACGGGCAGGCAGAGCTTGCTCCATACCAGGTCAGGTGAGTTTAATTAGAATTATAATTTTATCACATCTCTTATAAGCTATTTGTCATGTTGGGCTCTTGTTGAAATACAAGGATGAGAACTGTGGTCTTTGGAATTTCAGAACTACAAGTGTGAATGGTAGAACACACTCTAAACTTGAGTTTGCAATACATTGGAATATTCTCCTTTCTGAGAGGTACAGTGATTTTTGGATTAGTATATGGAAGTTGCAGGAATGTGGGGGAGGGTGCAGAGGCCAAGACCCTCTGCAAAAATGCTTACAAGATTTAACAGTACATATGGAAAATTGCTGCTGTTTCTTGAAGTTTGGAGACTTGTACCAGTGGTTCTTGTATTTCTGATAGAGATCTAGGCAAATCCTAGATTGGAATGGGATAGAGGAGATTAAAAAACCTCTGGATAATTGCTTATAATCTACATGACAAGGAAAAGGAGACAGAATAGGCGAACAGGGATGGAAACACAAAGAACCAAGAGAGATTAGGTCCTGTCTGATCTTAGATGACATGTAATAATGATTAAGCTAGCTATCCTGCTTACAGGGCATTGACTTTACAAGTAGGTGTTGGGATTGCAGTGGAGAAGACCTCTTCCTTCCTCCCAGGATGGTGGAGCCAGTGTTGGTCTCTCACTCCTACGATTCCTTGTTGACTCTTTCAGTACTTACATTCTTAGTCAGTCTTGAGTAATCTGAGTGTTTGCATTTCGGGCTTTATTCCTTTGCATGGCACAACTGGTAAGAGTGGTGTGAAATTGATTGCTGAACACTGGGCAGTATTATGATGTGTTTGAAGGTTAGCAAAGATTGGGGGTATCATAAAAGTGATTAAAGGGAGGAGGTGCAGTAACTTAGATGTTAACTAGATGGGAAGGGAAAGTTAGCATTCTAGATGGTATCAAAAACTTGCAAAGGTCATCAAATGACACATGACAAGGAGAAGGCGTGCCGATAGATCTAAACAGTTGTGTAGATTTAATTTTGACTAGAGTAGTTCTGTCTTCCATAGTGTTTGATGACAATGTATGGTAAAACTGTCAATATGAGAAGTATCATGTTTGCTATGAGGAAAGGGGGCACTGTTGTGCCCACCTCTTGTATGAGAGAAACATAGAGGAAATCCCACCCTTTTGTGGACAGATATGGCTTACTTTGTTATATTAAAGAATGACATTTATGGAGGTATGCTGAAGGAGGGTATGTTTGTATGTTTATTTAGGTACAGAATATAAATTATCAGTCCACCATCTTTACACTAGGGATTTTAATTCATTAATGGGTATTTTTTTACCCCAGGGCTAGACTAGTTGCAGGAAATTTGAATGGGATTCGAGTTTTTCCATATATACCTCCCCACAGCTGATCTCGACTGTTACCAGCTTATCTTATTGTTCATAGGGTTTAGCAAATCTGCCTTAGCCTCTCCAGGCTCAGCCTGACCATCATCTTGGGTCATTGAGGAGATCTAGGATACTGTTGCAACATCACACTGCTACTGGACAGTGTTCCCTAGCCCCTACCCCACTATGGCAACCCTGAAAGCTCCATAATGGTTGCCTTTTGGGAAGTGCATGTACACTTCTGCACAGGTTGCACAGGTTGGAACCAAGAGGTATACCACTTAGCAGGTTCTTAATGCTGCTATTACAGGTTCTTAATGCTGCTATTACACTGAGCCTAGGTAGCATGCATCCTCTCAGGATTGACAAGCCAATATCAGCTGCTTACTTTCATTCTCCCCTGACTGGTCCCTCTAGCACCCATGCTGTTAGTCAAACATATGTACTTTCTGACATGGTTAGGGCTTTATTTGACTGTGCCATGGGGCCTGGTATATGGGGCTGTATTTTGTCTGTCACGAGGGCTGAAAACTAGCACCACTTGAATGTTATTCTACAGTGACTTGATTTTGTTTATGTAATACCAGTTACTATGAACTTCAATCCCTAGAGCATTAAGTTGTATGTAAAGCCCTTCTCCTTATTGCTTAAGTGATATATATGAGTCTCATTCTCTTGGACTCTTTGATGGCAGATAAGTCTTTAACCTGTTATCTTCTCTGTTATCTTGAATCATTGCCAATCTCTTTCTTTGTCCACAACACCAGTAGTCTTGTTTGACTAACAAAAATCTCATCTCAGTCTACCTTTCCTTAACATGGAGCTTTAGGTGGCAGATAGGGCTTCACTCTGTCTTTATATTTTTCATTCAAGATCCTTTGGTGGTAGATATGGTGCAACCCTTCCATCTCTGGGTCAATGGACAAGAATTTACAGTTATAAAAAAAAATCCATGATTTTTAAGTGTTGTTTCTGGTCATAATGATGATTTCTTCATAATTTTCTTGTGCATCTGTATATATGCAAAATTAAAACAGAGTCTAGGCACTGAGCATTCAATAAGGCTATCTGAAAGTACTATAAATAGAAATATGAGAAAAAATAAGATGAATGAGTACACTGACCTAAATAGTAAATTCCATGAAAATGCTCTTTCTTCCCATATTTAGACAAACCACATCTGGGATTTATTGGTAGTTTTCAAATGGAAAATCATTGGCCCTACATATAGTCCTATTCCTCTTATTTCAAAAAAGAATGAAACCATAGATATGCATTTTCCTGCTATCTATGTGGCCAATCTGGTGGACATGGGCATCCTGAGGTAATGTAGCAATTGTCTCATATGTACTGACAACCACTTAATCCTGAAACAAACACAGTTTGAGAGAAATTGAGACATGACCCTCACATACTGACAAATCAAATGACAAACAGGTTGTCAACACATGCACATCATTTCTCTCACTAGGTAAGGTTTTGACACATAAACTCACATATGCAGAGGTACTCACAACTAAGTTATTAAAACCTGTGAGGCCTCCTGTACTCTGTCATCAGAAACCACATGCAAGCAAAACCAAGTCAACACCAACCACTCCACATAAAAATATACATCACAATGTCTCAACTAGCAAGCCTCTAAGGTGAATAACAACACATCTAAACCTCTTTGTCACAGGAGATTCCATCATCAAATGCATGGACACCCACCTCTTCAGGTTGGATAAAGAGAGAGTTACAGTCAGTTGCCTGTCAAGGGCTAGGTTTCACCAGATCATGCACCTCCCTGGACTATATGAAGAAAGACATGATGGATCTCTCTGAATACATGTTGCAGACAGGTGTGAACCTCGCATTGAGCAGTATTCTACTCTCACTAGGAATGATACCATAATACAAACAGAAAATGATTAACTTCAATAATTAGCTTAGCTTAGCTACTGGTGTCATTCCAATGGGATCGAGTATTTCCTTACCTAGGATGACATGATCAACAGACCATGCTGCTTTGCAGAGGTATTCTGCACCTGTTGCTGCTAGGCTTTAAAATACTGGTCAAGGTGGTAGCCACCCCCACAGTGCCTATTTTAGGCACTGCCAATACAACAGACATACCGACGTAACAAATTATTTTAATGCAAACTTGAATGTAGTACTGCTCAATGCTATGAGTCTTAACAAGAAACTGTGTTCCCTGAAAACTCATCTCAACCTGGAGAATGCTGATGTCTGTGCAGTTACAGACACGTGATTCAGTGTTTCAGAAAGCACCCCAGCAGTGCAAGGCTACAATGCCTATCACACATTCAGACTGCCCTCTGAAAAGGAAAAAAAAATGAAAGGAGGAGGTGTTTCTATTTACATAAAAAGCAATCATACCTCAAGACTGGTCAAGAAGGATGACTCGCTTGAGCTACTCCATGCCCAGCTGATCACAGGCAAAATCCCCCACCATATCATCACCAGCATCAGGTCCCCAACCATGAACCATGAAAACCACCCCTTATACCTAAAGTTACTAGAATCACTTACCATTTAGCCCAAAACTCTACTCATGGGTGATGTTAACTACCCCTCCATAAACTGGGAAACATACATGACCATTAACATGCAGGCTCAGTCATTCCTGGACTTTGTCAATGCAAATGCTACAAACAGCTGGTCTGCACTCCACCTTGGGGTCACATATCCTTGACATAGTACTCACAAACATTGGGGTGTGCTACACCCCTCCCAATGTAATGTCCTCATTGGTAAGATCGGATCTTAAATCGGTGTTTTTAAATAAATGTAATGGTAGAACCTCCATTAAATCCTAAAGAATTTTGCAAATTACCTTCTTCTAAGTGATCTTTTGGCTTTTCCCGATTAGGGGTCACCACAGCAGATCACCTGTTCACTCATGCTTGGCAGTGGAGTTTTATGGTGTTGAGTTGCCAGCCTGGCACCCAACCTTCCACAGAAGGCACACACACACACACACACACACACACACTCACGCCTAGGGCCAATTTAGAGTGTCCAGTCCACCTACAGTACGTCTTTGGGATGAAACCGGAGCACCCACACAATCACAGGGAGGGCATCCAGACTCTGCACAGAAGGCACTCCAGCTGAGGATTGAACTGGAGAACCTCTTGTTGTGAGGCGACAATGCTAACTGCTGCACCATAGCAATTATAATTTTAAAGCTCCCCCTATCCCTCAAAACATAAAGGCCTATGCAGAAGTATACTTGAATGCCCTGTACAACCACTTAAACAACTGCATAGAAACGGCAGTACCTGACAGAACTAAACCCAGGTCTAGCAAGAAAAATAAGTCATCCTGGTGGTCCCCTTGCATAAATAGACTATACAATAGAATGAATAAATTCCTGTCTAGAAGGAAGAGGGAGGGTGTACAGCAAAGAAAAACATTCCCTCATTAGTTTCAACAGGCAAATCAGGGATCTAGTCAACTTTTCAAAAGCCAAATATGAGACTATAATAGCCTCCCAAGCAAAGGATAGCCACAAAACATTTGTAGGTATGTCCGAAATCTTAAAGGAAATACTCAACATTGTGCTGACTTGGCGGTAGATGGTACAACCTATACTTAGCCAGAAGAAATAGCAAGCTTGCTGGTTGATAAATTTCAGCTCAGATTTCACCCCTCATCACCTCTGGTCACTCCCCATGAAATACCCACTACAATTCCTTCATCTGTTATCACAAAAGAACAGGTCATCAATGTACTGTTTGTAGTTAGAAACATGACATGAATGGGCCTTGATGGAATCCCAGGATGCCTATTATATAGATTTAACCCATTTGTATCTCTGTTTAACCACAATCTCCAAACAGGCTTTGTCCCAGTAGAGTGAAGGACAGCAACAGACATCCCTCTGCACAAGTGGGGACCATCAATGGACCCAGGAAAATACTGACTCAAAAGTCTGACTGGCATCATATGTAAATCTATCGAAAGGATATTCATGGACCTGATTAACAGCAAAACAGGAAATCTCCAGACTCTCTAGACCTGACCCAGTTCGGCTTCATCAAGGGCAGGTCCTGCCTGCTCAATCTGGTGGACTTCTTTGAGAAGGTCACCAAGGCCATAGATGAGGGTAAATCAGTGTATACCACCTACCTTGACCAGGCCAAGGCATTTGATACAATACCTTACAGTATTATAAACTCACAAAACTGGGCATAAACCTCTGCGCCACCAGATGAATAGCCAAATGGCTCACGGATAAGACACGTTATTATAGTGGAAAATATGCATAACCAAACTCCAGTCCAGTTGGCAAGCAATGAAAATCAAATTTAATTAATTTTCTTCCAGAATACAAATCAGCACTCATTCATTAAATTTAGCAGTATTTAAAAAACACAAAAATATGAAAAATAAATAGAATATGAGCAACCTGCCTCCTACATGATCATTATATAATAATTTAGCAGTTGATTAGTTAATCTTTATGATTTAATCTATAAAATGGTTTCTGATATTAATTCAAAATAAAATAATTGCTCATATTTGACTTTTTAAAGTGAAACTGTAAATGTAGAAATTATTCAGCTAGTTGAAATTCAAGGGAAATACACCAGTTTAGTATACTTTTCAAAACTATACTTAACAGTTTAAAATGATCTCACTATCACTGTGATTAAAGAGTTCAGAAATATTTTTCTTAGTAGCCCTTATGCCTACAATTATGCTGTGTGTGTGTGTGTGTGTGTGTGTGTGTGTGTGTGTGTGTGTGTGTGTGTGTGTGTGTGTATGTATGTATATATATATATATATATATATATATATATATATATAAAGTTACACTTCAGAATCTCGAAATACTGAAATATTGAATTTCGGTAGCTTGAGACAGAAGTGTCAAAACTGCACTTGCGCGAAAGTGCATAATTCCAAATGCGGGAATGCAGACATGTTGAATCTACAGTTGTGGATGTGCATACGTGATGTGGGATTCCCTGTGTTCCTAATGTGCAGTCTGGTATTTGGATGTAGCTGGAGATTCAGGTAAGTGGTGTTTTACTAGGAGTTTTGGGTAGGGATTTTAGTGTGTATGAGTGTGGAGTTTTGAGGTGTGGGCTGGGGTAGGTAGGTAAGATTGTGAGTGTGTAAGTGTTGAGAGTAGTGGTATTTGTATGTATGTGATGTGTGTTTGTGCAGAGGGAGTGTAGAATGTGTAGTGGTGGTTTTTGTGTGTTTGTATTTTTAGTGCGACCTTGGAGTTACTATCTAAGTAGCAGTATGTGGGGGGTGCAGGGGGGCTTGCCCCCCTGCTTATATGTAGGGTCCGCTTGTGTGGTTGTTTTGTTGTGTTGTTTGTAGTGTAGGGAGGAAGGTGTATGTGTGATTGTTTGCGTGTGGAGTGTGTATGTGGGCAGTCACAATTTTAAATTTTGCAATTTTGGGATTTTGGGTTTTGAAGTTTTCGGCTTTACAGTCTTGAGATACTGAATTTCGATATTTCAGTATTTCAGGATTATAAAGTGAAACTATATATATATATATATATATATATATATATATATATATATATATATATATATAATATAAGTGTAGAGCACCTGATTTAATGTACAGTACACCAACACCCAGTAAACTGATGTTGTATTTTTAAGTTTACAAATATTGACACATTCTGCACATGCTCTGGAGATTATCCTGGAGCATACTAAATCAACTGCATGGGCTTTAGAATAGTGGCAAGCCCTCCTACACCCCTGTGTTGGGTGCTGTGCTCACCATACCCACTGCTAAATATATATACAAACTCCAAGATTGTACAATCCCCAGGGAAATAGAATATTCCTCTACCTGGGGATTGTCGATATCACACACCTGTCGACCATCTGTCTGTGCTGACCAATGGCATAGACCCGACAGATGTCAATGCAGTGTACATTTGACCCATATAAGTATAAGTATATATATATATATATATATATATATATATATATATATATATACACACACACACACACACACACACACACACACACACACACACACACACACACACACACACACACACACACACACACACACACATTAAAGTAGCTGACACTTGGCTTACAGTTACTTGCTTAGGTTACCCAAGCTCAATTCACAGTTGCTTATGTATGATTACTTCATGTGGATATTTGTAATATTTTTTGCTCACTTTAGTGTGGAGCAATACCATACTTGTTGCATAATACTAAGTTGTGAGTAGTCCAATGTCGCTCCAACATAAAGAAAGAACAAGACAGGTGTTATGTTGCCTGACATTGATCTCTCATTTTGGGGGTATAATTACCTTGAAATTACAAAAATAAAATAAAGGGGATTCAGGGAAAGTCTCCCATATGGAGGAAGGGGGGGGCTACTCCCAGAAAAAGTATTTTTATTTGTACCACATTAATTCATAACATGAAAGCGTAGACATATGTACTACAGAAATGTCATTTAAGACTTATTGTAACAAAGTTAGTGTGATGCAATCTCTGATGAGTCAAAGAGAAGTAATGGATTTCCTAGCTGTACTCAGTGTTCTATAGGTTCCTGATGTATGATCTGAGACTGCCTTAAAGTCACCTTTTTGGACCTGAATTTTTTCTGAAACACTGTGCTTGGAACACAGCAAACATGGGGATAAAAACAGGTTAGAGAACATGGTACTACAACTAAACCTTAGGAAAAAGAAGGCTTGGTCTTTGACGTAGCACTTAATAAGATTATAGAACAAGCTACCACTTCTTATTAAATGATGTATAACTCTGTTTACTTATAATAAATCACAAAGAACTTTATGGGCCATAAGAAAGAAAAATATAGGCTAATGCCTGTTACAATAGCAGGTACTGTCAGCCATGCTAGGAGAAGGAGGGCAGTGGCTATATGACTTGTGCCAGCACAGTTATCTGGAATTTTGTAAATAATTATATGTCATTTGTATATCAAACTGATTTGTACAGATGCTCGTGCTGAAAATGTATTTGTGAGGTTTGCCTGTGTTAAGATATATCAAGAGTGCATCCTGCTGGAATGAAGAGAAATGTACATGTATTATTGTAACTGAATTAATGTGTATGTTTTAATAGAGGACATTGAGACAGCAAAGGTTAACTTTAAGAAAAATAAGGAAATGTAAATGAGCTGTTAAACCATTAACACATTACCCCACAGTGCTGAATAGGACTGGAGATGGTGGGTCTGAAAGAACCCTTTGTTTATTATCTCATTAAAAAGAGGGGAATCACCAGGCACTGCAATAAACATTTAAGATGAGTATTGTAGCCGTTTATGCTAAATTCCTGTCTCAGCTTCAAAGGGGGTTACTGTGAGAACCTAGAGTCAGGTGATCAGATGAGGTCATTCTGCAAGCCATCTTGGATATTCTATTTTACGTGGAGCAATCTCTGAGGAGGGAATATTCTGTTTTGGAGAACCTGACTAAAAAGACTGCTCACATATTTCATCTTGCCTTGACCAAGTAATTTATTAGGGAACAGTAATTTCTTGAGAACAGTAATTTCTTTAGATCAGTAGGGAATACTTAGCAAGATTAGTTTTTTTACTGAATTAAATGTGTATGTTTTAATAGAGGACATTGAGACAGCAAAGGTTAACTTTAAGAAAAATAAGGAAATGTAAATGAGCTGTTAAACCATTAACACATTACCCCACAGTGCTGAATAGGACTGGAGATGGTGGGTCTGAAAGAACCCTTTGTTTATTATCTCATTAAAAAGAGGGGAATCACCAGGCACTGCAATAAACATTTAAGATGAGTATTGTAGCCGTTTATGCTAAATTCCTGTCTCAGCTTCAAAGGGGGTTACTGTGAGAACCTAGAGTCAGGTGATCAGATGAGGTCATTCTGCAAGCCATCTTGGATATTCTATTTTACGTGGAGCAATCTCTGAGGAGGGAATATTCTGTTTTGGAGAACCTGACTAAAAAGACTGCTCACATATTTCATCTTGCCTTGACCAAGTAATTTATTAGGGAACAGTAATTTCTTGAGAACAGTAATTTCTTTAGATCAGTAGGGAATACTTAGCAATATTAGTTTTTTTACTGTTTTTCTTTATTTGTCTGAGCTTGTCCATCAATGTTATTTTCAATATTTGTCGTGATTTGAACTATGGGTTTTACTGTGAATACATATTCAGTATTTTCAGGTACTTTTATTATTTATAAAACTTTTATTGTGGCTGCTACTTGTAGAAAGTATTTAACCCTTGAGAGTGCTTATATTTATTTGGTGACATTGTGTGGGCCACTCCAGAAGGCCTAGTCATCTCGATCAACTACAACCATTCGTATTTGAATTAATATTACACAGTATAATTGGACACCCTTTGTTAAGGGCCTTAGAGTGCAAACACTACTGTTAGGGAAATATGTGATAGCCTTGAAGTTGACAGGCTGGATGATTTTTAACCCTCCTTTGTGGAACAGAATGTTACCACACCTAGTGCCACTCAAGATCGGGCCTTGATAGTCAGTGCTTCAATTTTGAGAGTTAGGGATGATAACATGACCAATAGAAGGAAGAAAAAATGTCATACTTCATTTATAACTAATTTTACCAGCAATAACAATGCTATAAAAAGTATCATACAGAAACATTGGGCTATCTTAACATTGGACACTGCAATGACTGACTTAGTAGGGGACGCACCATATTTCATCTATCAAAGCAACAACAATCTTAAACAGTTGTTGTGCAATGATATTAAATGCCCTGGACAGTCAAGTCAACGCACTGGGACTTATCCTTGTAAATCTTGTAGTGTGTGTAGGGTTTTGACTAAACAACAAATATATAAACACCCCTCTTTAGCGTTGGAATTTATTCCGAGATTCTATGCAGACTGCACTACCCACTTTATAGTGTACTTAGCAACATGTGATGTATGCCCCTGCTTCTATCTGGGTAAAACCATCCAACAATTGAGGGACAGGGTATACAAACATTTGTCAGATATGAGGAATGGGGTGATATAAACAATGCCCTTGCCAAACATCAATCTGAATGCCCTGGACATGATTTTTCTTTTAGGGTGTTACAACATGTGTTTAAAAAATGTGAGAGGTGGTGACTGTAACAACTATTTGGAGCAGATGGAGCTAAAATGGATTCTCAGGATGCAAGCTTATAAGCATCCAGGGTTGAATAGTCAGGTTAATATCAAACCCATTTTGAGTGGGCGGAGGCTTAAGGCACATAGGAAGTTGCATTGATTGTATGAGGAAATTATGTCATTGTTTTTTGGTGCAATTTTCTCTTGTTTTGTCAAGTGTTAGTTTAAAAATGTTCATTTTTTTTAGTTTCTTATAGGATCTAAAGAAGCTGTATGCGAAAGCACTTGTCCTTTTTTATCTGATTTTTGCATGGAATTTGTTTGCTGCTATTTTTATCATCATTTTTATTAAAGCTGTGTCCTCAGTTGTGGTTGTCTAGTTGGTATATGTTTTTTCTGAAGGGTCTTCGAGTAGCTGATTGTGGAGTATCTTGTGGTGGTGATAACTACCTTATACTCTGAGAAGAAGGAGACACAGCAGGTGAATCTTTGCCAGCCTTTCCCTGGTGTGTATGTGAATAATCAAATATCTCATTGTGTGTGTGTGTGTGTGTGTGTGTGTGTGTGTGTGTGTGTGTGTGTGTGTGTGTGTGTGTGTGTGTGTGTGTATGTATGTGTGTCAGCTACTTGGGGCAGAGACATGAAGCACTTGGTTTACAGAGATGGTGCTGCTTTGACACTTGGCTGAAGACCTAACCCCGCAGCTGTACCAGTGGGAAGTCTTACTGGGGACCTGGAAGGTGGCAGAGAGAGATCCAGATACCGGACTGAGAGTGTGTCCTGTGCGTTCTTAAGGGAACTTGTGCTTGATGCAGAGAGGTCTGCGTCAAGAAATACTGAGTGTATCCTTTTCTATTCCAACTGCACCCCCCTCTCCAGTGTCAGTGGTGAGTATTGAGGCTTCTTGATTACTGGCCCAGAGAGGGGTCATCACAATGCCATTCAAGCATCAAGAAGAAAAATAATCTGCAGGACTAGTTTCAGATATATGCTCAGCCATATAAACAGTTACATTCTCCAAAAAAGAACTCCATGCTCACTGGTTTCAAAGATGAGTTCCCTATTATGAGAGTTTAGTTACTAATATTGTACTGGATAGTCATAATAACTGGTAACTCATAAAAATATAGAAACATTAATTCTGTTTGCAGATAAGGCCCACCTTATCCATTGCAGGCCTTTGTCCAAACAAGTAGTTCATAGGTTAGTAGTAGGCTAGCTACATTTCTGTGCCATTTTAAGCCTAGTCAATTTTGCCTCGAAGCTGAGAATCAAACCCTGCACCCTGTGTCTGTGAGGTAAACACCTTAACTATTATGCCATCTCCAGCTTCCATAGCCATAGTCAAACCCATGGACTAAAACTAAATGCATTGAAGTATTGTAATGTCCTTCAGTAAGTGTGATTCACCTTCTAACTATTGCATTGATGGCACCTTCCTGAAAATTGATCCTATAGTTAGAGATACATGCACCTATGCCAATGATGAACTGTTATTTGATCTCTGCATATTCACTTATTGTAAGGAAGTCCTTTTTGATCACACAATTTATATACAAAGGTATGGCATCCAGATCCAGGGTTATAATTGTTCCATTTTTTTTTGGCACTCATTAGACTGATCCTTGAATATAATGCCTCTTTCAGTATGTACCTGGACAAACACTTGTCCTAAGTGGAATGACCACAGTACTTACTAAAAAATTCAAGAGCCTAATCATAAAAACTGTGTAGACTGACTCAAAGCCTTGCCTGCCCTCTTGGTATTATACAGACTATTGAGAGGTGACCTCTGCTTAATGTAAAGAGCCTCTACAGAGCCTATTCTAAACTTCAGTGGTATCATAAACCCTCACTTAAGGAACCTCAATCACATTTGCAAAATTAACAGAATATACTCATTGGATAGGTATGTATCACAGATAATGCCACTTGTGTGGAACCATCTTCCACTCTGCATGAAGTAGATTACTTCTCTTTCTCTTTTCACATGTAATTTGGATGAATGGATGTTTAACTGCAAATTCACCCCTGGTTTAGCACCACTGGCCCTCATGTATGGGAAAACATGTAATTACCCCAACATATACTTACTTGGACTACCTCTTTATATTCATATTGAAAAATATAAGAGCTACCACAGGAATACTAGGCTAGACTTCTTAAGATCCTCACAGATGAATAGCCTAGTAAGTATCTATGAGCCTATGAACCTCTACTTGTAGCAGGGGTATATCCTTATTGATTAAAGATCTCACACCTATTTGTCTCATTTCAATTTACTTCAAATGTGATTTAGTACAGGTTCAAATCACTCTCAATAAAACAAATATTTATTTTATTGATAATTATAGGTCCTCCTATGTTCCTGGAGGAACATAACAAATACTGAAACATGCTACTCTCAGCTGGAAGACAAATCTTTTTTTATTTTTTATGAGGAGACTTTAATTACCAAAACAGCATCTGGTCTGCCTACACACGCAACAATTTTTATGTTCTAACCTTTGTCAACATCATCAAGTCCATATTCCTGGACCAAATTTTTGTTCTCCCTACTAGTGGTCCAAACCTCCTAGACACTGTCTTAACTAATTCCCCTGCTCTTTGCTTAGACACAAAGATATCCCTCCCATAGATATATCAAACCATTTTGCCATCACCTGGTACCTCAAGACAAGCCTTCCTTGTTCCAGTACTCAGTGTACATACAAAGACTTGAACAAAAGCAATCTTAGATTTTACTGACCTTTTAGAAGCTTTGAATCCTTAACCACTGACACTGCATTAGATGATGGTTTAACTTTGCAGTTGTGTCCAAAGTTATGGCCTGAATATGTGATTCTTTTCACATGATCACTAAATCATTACTAAATGGATTATTTTTATGACTTTTTTACCCCGTTTTTTTTGGAAGTGATCGTGAATATTTTGCAGTCACCATAATGCTATGGACACTAAGCTCATTTTTAAGCTCTGTATTTCTGACGTATGGCCAAGCAATCCACTTTTGCTGAGTTCAGAAAAAAAGACAAAACATAACATGTCTACAGCTAGCAAGGTTGGCTTTATTGGTCTGAACTGTACCAGTAAAGACTTAAAAAAATAAAAGTGAAAATACATGGACTTTCAGAAGACATGTAGCTGAGGTAATGGGGTGTTCTTAATGGAGTCATTTGCATGCATCCCATAGACCTCCATTAGAATGTTTTAAGGTAATGTATAGTGAAGACACTAGTTTTACTGAATACAATGTTTAGGCCAAATATATATATATATATATATATATATATATATATATATATATATATATATATATATTTCATACCAGTCTAGTACCTCACATCTGGGTACTTTACAATGAACAAAGTATAAAATAATCATAGCGTCCACTTAGACTGATAGACTGATGCAGGGGTATTTGTGCCACATGGAAGATAAAATAAAAATGTAGTTTTATAGTGAACCTTTAAGGTATTTGGTCTAGAGTCTATAAACAGTCACAGCTATGAAATGGTTCAAACCTCTGAGCTCTCATCTACAAGTTCAATACTTTGATGCAGGTTACAGTCTTTTTATGGTAAAATTATTATGTACACACACAAGCCCCTTTCACATATTTCAAGGAAAATTCATTTTTGATGCTCCTGTATCTACAAAGATGAAAATGTCTCTCTAAAAACATGTAAGATTTATAGCACCACTGATTCAACTTCCCAAACAGTGCCTCTGAAAATCAGATACATGGATTCCAGATCAAGCTTAAAGTATGTTCTGAAATTACTGAGTAGCATCTGAAAGTGAATTATTTTTGCTTCACTGTACTTCAAAGAGGAAATTAGAAAACATAAGGAACTTATTGAATTAGTTTCCCTGTCATTCTCTCACACTGTGCTTCTACAGTGATAATTGCATTCCTGTTTTGTTGATGGCAGATTCTGGCATCAAACTACATTGTTGCGGTGGTCTTTAGGCTATGTACCTCTGTGCAGACATATCTTAACTAATCCTTGAAAAAAATCTAAACTGCAAACGTGGCCTCTCAGTAATCCCTTTGGTACTTTAGAACCTATCAATGTCTCTTTTGTATAATGCTGTTATGCTTTATGCTTTTTTGAAGAGACATATGTGTTGCAAATGTCCTTGCTTATTAAAATAAGATACTGGAGGGGAACGTTGTGCAATAAGATATCAGGTGAAAGGTTTTATTTCTTAACTTGTGCCTCTGCTCCATTATAACAGGCAATGACTTGGCCCCTGGGATATTTCAATATCCAGCCAGCAACATGTGTTACCATTTGCAGAATTACACTCAAGTTTGAAACCGTTTAAAATATGAATTTGTTATATATTTGCTGTCAGTATCACTGAAGTATTCTGAGCTTAATATAAACTTTTGGGCATTTCTCCTGAGCTGATATTCTTTATCCAGGCAAAGGATAATTTGCTTTGTATATTTTAGCTACATCTGCAGTTTTGTATGTTTACCATATTTACAGAAATTACATACAAAATAAGGATCATATTAAAAATACAGAAAAATAAAATTACTCTGTTTTATGGTTAGCTTTTGAGTATTGCTTGCAATTTCCAGGCTTCCACCTATAGGTTTGAGATAAAGGCACTACACATGATGGTAGGTAAAATGTTATGGGCCCACTGGAAGTGAGATTCACTGTGTATGTACCCTCTGCATATGCCCAACAGTTTGCAGGAGATGTTATTTTGGCCACTATGAACATATTTCCACAATTTAAGTATAGATTGTTTTTCACTGAGTTCAGATGAGATTAGATTTCAGTTTGATTGCAAGCAATGTCTCTGTTACTTTTATTGTACTTATAGTGTAAGTGTGCATTTTTTTTGAGTCAGTTTATTGATAGCTAGTGGTAATATGGCAGAGAGGAAACTGCAACAAATTTCCACTTTAAGCAAGCTTGTTTGTGTTCATATATCTGCTGTTCATAGTTTAGTACTAAGCTAACTGCCATTGCGAGCCATTTTAAGCCTAGCCAATTATCCCTTGTGAGACTCAAACCCTGCACCTTGTGTTTGTAAGGCAAACACATTAGCCATTAGGCCACCCCCCCACGTATGTGTACAGTGCCTCTAAACACATTATATCTGTGGATAAGGATCTTTCTGTGACTGAAAAAAACGAAGCAGTCTGTGTCGTCCCATTGCACTGCACTTTGGGGCTACATTGGGTTTGACTTTTTCTCACTAAACTTGAAAAAGAAAAAAACATTGCTAAAAACTAAGTTTATGCTATACTGTAGCAGTACTTATTTTGTGAAGGTGCATTTTTGTAGTCATTGCTATGATATCTTGTTTAACTGTACTCTTGTCTTCTAATCTTTTGATTTCTAGGAATGGTTAGGGCTTCCTAACTTCTAACTGATTCATATGTACCCAACTGGCATATAATTGGACACAAGTGGTCAAACATCTGAATCAGTGAACTGTTATAAGGGACAGCAACATGGCAGCAGAAGACATAGTATTGCAGCATTTACCATCAGGCTTCACATTGGTATAGGGGTATAATGGTGTGAGTAACTGAGTCAGAAGCTAGAGTAAGTGCGCAAGATCAGTGAAACATATTTAATTTTTTTTTCGGCCAACCCATGAACCCATGTCCCATTCAATATAATGATTTCAAAGATGGGACTTTTCTGCTGTGGGCTGGGACTTTGCTAAGGGAGGGGACTAAGAGATGGATCTTTGTTACTAAGGTTTCTGCTGCAAATATTTATTTAATTAGTTAGTTATTTGCTGCAATTATGTATCTGTTTAGTTATTTGGTGGTGAGGTGCATGTCCCCTACCTCCTTGTTCTTACCATGATCTCGATGTTCCTCTTCATGTTATCTTGAATAGTCTCTGCTTAGGCTATTCAACCAGGTCTGCTTCAGTAGACTGAAAGACCACTTGATCGACATCCAAAACTCCGAGCCTAAAAGAACAACAAGACACAACACCGAACGTTCACATGACCGACTATCATAATATCGACTGTCATAACACTGAAAAACACAAGCATAGCAACCACACCGACCAATCTAACAAAGTACTACAAAATGTTTTCAATGCTACTAATAATTATAAAAAGAATCCTTGCAACCTCTACAAACAAATATCCTCCTAAGTCAGTAATAATACTAACATTTAAACCTACGTACTGCACTTCCACAAACACAAGACTAATTTTAATGCACCTGCAAAACAAACACATTATCCTACACAGCAGATGCCTTGTTTTGCAGTTATGACTCATTTTGTAAGAAAATGTATTTATTGCCGTAAAAACACTATTTTGTCATTCTCTTTATTTCCTATTGTACCCTATTAGCATCTTATAATGTGATTATTTGCTACCTTTATAATCCACAGAGCATTATGAAACTTGCGTTTGATCTGTCATAATTCTAATTCAGCTTTATATAACTTACCTAGCTTCATTTTTGATCTAACTATTCCTTTGAATTTAACTGCTGCGAAACATTTTCCCTCTCTAGTAATTAGCAAATATGTGACAGGATGCTAAGTAAGAATGCTTTGTCATTTAAGCACATAAAAAGTGTTGAATAAAATGTTCTGTTCCTCTAAACCTGAGTTTGTAATGCAGAATTATTTCATCATTATTTTACTATGTGGAACATGGCATCTTACCAGAAAAGTCTGAAAAAAGAACTGGGTTGTACCCATCCAATGGCATGACTCTACTACAGTGATGATCTACACAGGGCCAGCTATCCTAAACAAACCTGTGCTGCAAATGATGGTACACATACATTGGTAAATCAAGCAATTCAATTTTTTAAAGAATAAAATATAAACCATATTTGTATTGCACAGATCACCATGATTACTGTTTGAATTAAAGACTACAAATGTGTTAAACACCTTTCTGATGTAAGAAAAGTGCTTAATAAAGTTTGATAATTATCTTTCTACACTATTAACCTCTAGTCTGTCACCAGAGCATAAAAGGCACCTACCACAAAACAGAGTCAGGAAGCTCAAACAACTTTAAAAGATGCAATACATTTTGGGCTGCAACACTTTTTTTGTGTGGTAGTACAAAGCATATTACAGTTTAAAGCTGTTATGGAGTCAGAAACAATTTGCTTCTGTCCAGTATCAACTGAGGCAGTGGTAAGTCTTTTAAAACTGTCAAAGCTGGAGCGCACTCCATATAATACAAAAAAAAAAAAAAAAAAAAAAAACTGTGTGCGAAAAATATATGTCACAGCTTTTAAAATTCTAAAACATTTGGATCTACTACATGTTTCTGTCATTCTCACTCTCTCTGTAGTGCATGAGGCAGGTAAAACTCCATGTACTACTAAGAATTATGATCATTTTCTTGCGTAATTTTTCATCAGTAGAATGAAACTGCAAGTGACTAAAAACATACATACTTATGAAATGAGAATAAAAAATGTATAATTACAAAGGAAGAGACAGTTCTTAGCACTGTGATGTCAAAGACAGTGCATTAAAGATCACATGCAAACACCAGAAAACTTTAGTGTAGCATTTTCTCAATTTACTGTGTGGCCCCACTATAATTTTGTTTCTGTGTCTGCTGTGCCACTTTATGCCTGATATACTCCATCTGCACATTGATAATACTCCTCAGTTACTTCCTGCTTCCGCATGGACACTACATTTGGACTTTGTTGGACTGGTAAACATAAGAAGTGTCTTATGCAGCACTATAGTGATACTCAGATTTGAATAACATAAAAATAAGTATTGTTAGCTGCCAATCATGAGCGGATAGGTGATCCGCTGTGGCGACCCCTAACCGGGAAAAAGCCAAAAGAAGAAGTCATAAGCTTAAGATAAATCTTAAGGGTTGGGACACTTGGATTGTTGGACCATTCATGGTTTGGCAAGTGACCACAAGTCAAGGATACGTACCTGCTTCCTATCCTTGCTGCATTACATGAAGTTATACAACTTATATAAATAAAAAAGGCTCAGGTACCCTCATTGTTATGAAATACAGTTTTGCTAGACTGCAGTTCTTTGACAGCAAAATTTCCACTTAAGACCTTTGATATCAGTTTGTATTTTCACATTGAGAAGTAGGAGTGGGAAAACCTCACAACAAATGATATCAGGAGACATGGAAACACTGACATTCCCTGAGGGCAGAGCAAATATGGCTGTTGATATTACTGATGTTTACTGTGGATTTATTAGAAATAAAAAATGTTTAATATTTAACTTTACTAAATGTTATAAAATATGACCAAGGTGAGTTTAATAGTCAGGCATGTTGCTTGTCAGGTCAGGATAAAACAGAGGAATGGTTGTAGGTTTGATGCAAGCAGCTATATTACATACAAACACATCAGGATTGAGGCTTAGTAACTTAGATAAACTTATAAATGGACTGACTACTGCACTCACACATGTTAACACTCTGGCTGTTCACTCAAAATGGCACTGTTGCCTGCACATGCTCTCTATTTATACGCACATGTCCTCACTTTGAAATGCTTCTTAAAGTCACAACACACTCTGATCTACAAGGCAGATTCAAGCAAGTGCAATGCCCTTGTTCGTAATCTTCAATGTAAACAGTCACATAACAGAAGCTTAAAGACAATAAAGACTGAGTTGTAAGCTATGCAAAGGTTAGGCTTTTTAAGTAATGTAGTAAAAACAAAGTACATCTTGTGCAACATTGTTGAAGTTCAAGTTCAGATACTGCTTTTTATCAGCAGCATGCATCACTTTCCAGATACAGTAGAAAATGTTTCTTTTTGAATTTGGAGAAGGCGTAGATAATTCTGATAGGTTTTGTTAAGCAGCTGCATGCATTTTCTGATGCTGTTGTAGAGAAAGTGTATTACCATAATGGTTGTTTCACTGAATGGATTCTAGCAGTCATTCAAATGAGGATTTTAGACATTCAGTCTGCGTGTATAATTACAAGAAAGCTTGAAGATCCAATGAAATAGTTGCCTGCAACTGATTAAAGAGGTGTAAGGCTGGAGAACAGCAAGTTTATTAACAAAAGAAACTCAGTAAAGGTATTTTAAAAGTCTATAAAGGTGGGCTCTTGTAGGGGCAGCAAGAGTGAACTTCACACAGTTGTAGAATATTTCTAACTATAACAGCAATGATTACAGCGCAGCAGTCACATTCTTTGCCGAGTATTTCTGTCCAAGCAATAGTAATTTATGTGAGTTACACTCTGTTCACAATTCTAAACAGCAGCCAGAAAAAAATATTGATGAATATCAAACCAAATTAAGTAAGTGGCTTAGAAGTGCAATTTTGCAAATACTGTTTATTTATTTATTAGTTTATTGGACATTTTAACTGAGTCAGTGAACTTGTCTAAAGATTGTTTTCAACCATGATCTTGTCCAAGAGGCAACAGCAACTTTTCAAAACAACATTGCCAAAACAGATTATCTGCCAAGTTTTATTTTAAACTAACATTTCTATTCAGGTAACATTATAACCAATATTTACGTATCAATAACTACTGCAGATGTACTTTAAAGTGGAATATTTGCACAGCATTCTTTACAGATATAGTAACACTCTCTGTTTGCATATTTGCACTATTTTCATAACTGTCTCTGTGTAACATTATGGCAGCATATTGTATTGTGTAGTGTGATTTATAGTAGGTTAGTATATTTACCTTTTTCCTAAATCTAATCTGGTTTCCTATAACATTTGCAAATATAGAATGTCAAATAATTCTTACTCAGACTTCATTTTGACTAAGATGTTTAAAACTAAAAGCATCAATCCTAACCCACAAAGGCTTGCTTGACCTTGAAAGACTATCTGAATCATTTGAGTTACAAGTATTGGCTGTGGACCAAAAACATGAAGTGGGAAAAAAGATGCTGCCATTCCAAAAAAGGTGAGAGAAAAAATAAACATTCTCACAAAATGACACATAACTATAACAAAAAATGCACTCACATATACATTTTATATATATATATATATATATATATATATATATATATATATATATATATATATATATATATATATATATATATATATATATATATATATATATATAGGTTCATAGGTTCATAGGTTGATACTAAGCTATCTGCCCTAGGGCATTTGTAAGCCTAGCCAGAGTATGTTTGGTTTTCGCCACCCTTTTAGATTAGTTGACTGTGCCTCTGTATAGTAGGTCACAGAAGGTAGCCCTTTTAAGGTTTGTTTACTGTACCTCTGTCAAGCAGCAACACAGAAGAGATCCCAGGGATAAATTTACGATCTCCCATCCATTCGTCAAGATTTCTCTTGAAGAGGGTCAGTGAGGGGCTCTGCCTGACAGGGATTGAGATTTTGTTCCAGAGTGAGGGGAGCCTCTGGGATATGAATCTGTCCCTCCAGCATGTCCTATTTATTTCTGTGCTGAGGTTCAGGTCCCTGGAGCGTGTAGCTCTAAGGGATTTAGATTTCCTGAGGTGAAGCATGTCCATTAATTCTGGGTTGGACATGGCTTTATACGTCAGACACAGATCGCCTCTGAGTAAGCGGTACGCAACTGAGTAGAGCTGGAGTTTCTTTAGCCGAACTTCATAAGGCATCTGTTTGAGCCCCTTGATCCTCTGGTGAGATACTTTTGGGGTGTTTCCAGTTGCTGAAGGTGTCAGGTAAGGTACATCCCAAACGGGGCATTGTACTCAATTATGGGCCTGATAAGTGATGAGTAGAGGGGACAATGACCTCTCTTGATCTAGATGTGAACCCTTTCATGATAAGGTGGGCTATATAGAAGGTCTTTCTAACCACTTTGGCAACATGATTGTCAAAGGAGAGATTGCTATCTACTTGGGTCCCCAAGTCCCTAATTACTTCTTCTGTACTTAATGGATTACCACCTATGTGGTAATTTGTGGGCACTTTGTTTTTTCCAAAGGGGATAACTATGCACTTTTTGGCATTTAGCTTTAGGCCATGGCTCTGGTACCAGTTATCCGTCTCTGTGAGACTCTTTTGGAGGATGCTTGTGTCAGTCGGAGAGTCGATTTTATATATATATATATATATATATATATATATATATATATATATATATATGTATATAAAACATCAGAAGGCATGTTTTCTTTATTAAGATAGGCAGTCAATATATCCAGCAAAAAGTAAATCATTCAGAACATATACTCAACATAAACAACCTACTTGTTATTGTCTTTCAGAAATGTAAAGCATAAAACAAGCAACCTGTGGGAAATATGATGCCAGCTCAAAGGAGAGAGAGAGACAGAAGCTGCAAGGCTTCACTACTAAGTGATGTAATTGCCACATGTTTCAGTACAGATGAAGAATATGTATATTTATTTAGTCTCCAAAAGAAAAAAAACAATTGTTTATACAGCTCTGAATTTTGGCTAAAGTTATAGATTGCCTTAGACTGCTAGTGGAGTCTGTTACCTTGCTAGATGGATGTGTATATGACAAAGAGAAACCAGGTGTCAGTCTAGCATATTCTTCACAAATATGTTGCTTTCTGGAATAAAATTCCATTCCGGCTCTAAGAAAAAAAATCAACACAGATTTACCTAATTTAAGAAAAAACAACTTTCAAGTACTGTGACATTGGCTTAATGCTCACCAATACTGGTTCCTGAGTACCTGGATTAATGCAGGTAATATGTATTCAACTCACTCTAACCATGGTTGATCACATCATGCAGTGCTAGGCAGGCACCACAAAAGAAGTCAAAAAGCTGAGAAACTTCCATGTCCATCTTCACAATGGTCCATATGTTCACAAAATGATATAGCCATACATCTTTCTCCAATTGAGCAAATAAGCAGGAAATGCAATACCTTGAAGGTCAAGTAATTGCTGAGAAAGTTGAAAGCTCAGCTCTGTGTGTCTGTCTTTCTATGATAATGTCAAACTGAAAATATCAGATAATGTAGCCATTTGTGTGATTTGTGAGATTTTTGTGTGGGTGTCCCATGTTTTCTTGATTATATGTACATCAGAAATCGCTTGTTCAAATGTGTCGGATCAAAAGCATTGATTTCATGAAATTGCTTTTGAGAGTTTCTCCTTTTTCCAATGTTGAGTGACCTCTGTCCTGGTATGAATAATCCAGGGGTTGTGGGGGTGGGGGAGTGCCAGAAGCTTGGCCACTGCAAAAAAAAAAAACAGATTACTCTGGGCATCTAATGAGCTGTAATCACAGGGCCTACTACAAACTCCCTAGTCCCAGGTGCTCAAAGACCACCTTCTCACAATAACTCAGGTTTCTTGTAGTTTACATGGCTGACTGCTGATGCTTGAGCTCATATAAATGTTTAGATGAATTGTGCCAACTTTGTGGAGGGAACGGAGCTGCTGCAACTCACCCAAATACTGTAGCCAAGTTTGAGCAATTAAGTCTGACAGCCATGTGGAGGAAGTAGGGAGAGGTGGTAGCATAGATGTTGTTTCCAGGCAGTGACTAGGAGAGGGATTTCGGTTTATGGAGGGGGATCTCTGGATTTAGTGAACGGGAGAGGGCTTTACAGTTAGGCAGCAATATGCGACTTTACTTTTAGGTAAGGGAGAGTGGAGTTTTAGCTTTATGGAGTGATCAGTTAGTTTCTGGTTAGGGAGGGAAATACAATGGCCAGGGATAGAGACCGGGTGGGAGTTCTAGGGATAGAATTAGGGTTCTGGTAGGGTCATGCAGTACAGCATGTTTGCATGGTGGGAGAGTTAAGTAGTTAACTAGCACCTGGCCAGTGGGAGTTAGGGCATTTGTCATACAGAACAAGTTGCAGTAAGCAAGTGTGTCATGAACTACTAGTGCTTAAGCACTTGTACTAAATTCAAGATCACCAGACTAATTTTCTGTTACTCTCCTCTTGATCTTACCTCGAGGAATCATTGTGTGGATATGCAAACCATAGTTTTATATAGAGCAAGGCACTTATCTCTAACAATTGATGACATAATTCATAACCTCAGTCTTGCAGCCATATTATCTAAATTTGAACTCATCTCATATTATTAACAAATACAAATTTCAACTGCATTGAGACAGAGTGCAATATTATCAATTTATGATGAGTTGAGCAGATATTGAAGGCTAATCTTTGGATGTTCACTATCTGTTGGCATTTGTCATCATATCATCCAACAAATACTTCATGGAATTCCCAGAGCGAGAAACTTCACCGATGACACATCAGGATGTTAGAATCTACCTTCTAAAGATGCTATGAAAACAACCTTATCATTAGCAAAGTAGAATAGCAGTTTCACAGAACATCTTTGGATTTCCATGGTAACTTCTCAAAAATGAAATGTTAGCAGAAGCAAACAAAACTAAAGTCATAACACCTTTGTTACTTTTCTAAAATGCCACTGAAGTTTTTGGTCTCATGGGGAATATGAATTGTTGTTCCTGCTTCTTTTTGAATCTCTCACAAGTCAACCTTTGAGAGCACTACAAAGAACAATATCCAGTGGTGATGTAAAAATATTTTGAAAACTATATAACCTAGATGCATAATATCAGCAGAGCTTTTATTCAGAAAGACATGAGCAGTGATGTGACAGCAAGCAAGTTCTTTTGGGCTGATTTATTTTTTGAGGTTTTTATGTTTAAATAAATATGAAAAAATATGCTTATTTGCATAATTAATATAAAGGGCACTTAATATCTCTCAAGTTTTGCAACTTACAGTGTAAGTTTTGATATTGGGTACACTGTACAAATTTAAATTTAAATATATTAAAAATAGTTGACTTCAGCACCATAATTATCTAAGATTTTTACTGATAACATAATACTTTCTATGCCATTTAATGTTAATATTTATATAAAAATGAAAGTATGTTATATCTTCACAAAAACTGACATACAAATAGCAATACATGCAGTGTAGTGCATTGTATATTGACAGTAATAAGTATACTTTTTTGCATTTCACCATGACATTCCACACAATGTCCATTAAAAAATATAGCTCAGTTAGTCACAAACATAAAAATATGGATGTGAATATGAAAGAATGCATAACAAATAAAAGTAGTGAATCCTAAACAATGCATCTTACCAACAATTTTGTTTTTCAAAATCTTGTCCGTTCATGTGTTGACTGTTATTTACTTGTAAATCACTTGATAAGATATCCATCATGAAATAATGTCTTGATTTTATAAGGATCTCTGGGTGATAAAAAGAAATAGTTTCTTTTTCACTAACGTAACACATTTATTCAAAAAGGTATGTAAAAGAGATGTGTAGAATGCAGTCTTTATGTTCCTCACACATGACTTTGCACAGCATACTTCTTGAATAGTTATCAGTTATTAGTAATTAGAGTAGTTTGTGCATGGCAGCAAGATAGTAACCTGGACTTTTGGAATTATACATTTGTCTGTATATCAAAGTGCATTATTTGCTGTACTGAAAAAAATCTCCTGAAATAATAGGCTCAAGAAACAAATCCTGTAGCCAACTAAGCATTTTGATAAATAAAACCACCATTTAATAAAATCAATAACTCAAAATTTAATAGCATAACATCATATTAGATTTACAGAGGCTTTTTATGCTAAATTCTAGCAACTCACAGACAACAAAGATGTACATATAAACAGAAATTGTTTTGTTGCTTTTAGTATTGTCTATATCCTTCTTCAAAAACAGAAAGCTGAACTGTGCTCATTCAAAACACACTGCCTACTTAACTCACAGTAAATGCTATCAAGTGTTTGAATTACCATAAATGCAACTTAATTTCTGGATGCATATTGTGTTTTTCAATGTGAGCAACTCACATACCACTCCAGTAGAAATAAATATAATACACCTTGGAAGACTGTCACTTTAAACTTCCTATAATAAACTTGCATGCAACACCTGCATAAACTATACTATATCAAGTCAGATTTTGACAGTTCTAGTAAAACTTGCATAGGATTACACTTGGACCCTAAGGTACATACTGCATGAAAGGCTGCTAATCCATTCTTAAGGACTTAAGCACAGCCTAGTGTTAAAATAGAGAGAAGAAGGGGTGTTAGTGGTGATAGCTTTCTAGTGTTAGTAAAGGCATTTTTCTAGAGAAATATATATAATTTTAAAATATGTCTGCTACAAAACCAGCTTGCTATGCATATGGTTTGGACATGTATTTCATTCACTACTCTGAAAACAAGTCATACACAACTCATGCATGGCATAGTATACCAACCAGACAAGTGTCCAGCACACCATAATCTACTTCAACCTCAATCTAATAAAAGACACCTGAGATATCTGACAAATTTCTACTACAAGTCACAAAATCTAATAACAGTTCTGGGGACTTCCTCTATGCCATTCGTATCTCCAGGACTTGGAACCCTACCCCCCCAACACATCCTAACAACTGCAAACCCCTCACACTTCAAAAGACTTCTCAAGACTCACCTAACTGACTCCTGGCTTTGTTCACGTTTATCACTTGGCTGATTATCATCCATCCTGCACTGCAGACTTCACACCTGTATCTCTGTTGCCTTCTCTGTAGATTTTTATTCTCTCTACCTAACTCATCTCACTTATTATTTCTTTCCCACCTCTACCCTACATTCTCTTTCTACACTCTCCACCTACTCCACTTACTGTCATCCTAAATCTCCTCCTTTGTTCCATGGAATAAATCAATAATCTTAGCTCTTCAACAATGCCTTAGACAGTGCTTATTGTTACACAAGAAATATTATATCTACCTAGATAATGTAAACCTAACTTACAATTCTCTTAGCAAGTCCTGTATTAACCATTGCGTATAAATGCTTTGCTGCTAATATGCGTTTTTAAATATTTTTAGTATAATATATGTTCCTTATTACTTCCAATTGCTGCACATTGTACTTAATGTGTTGTCTGTTTTGTTTTGTTTATATTGGAGCTTTTCTTCCCAGGCCTCCACTGAAAATGGGCATCTGCCTAGTCGGACTATCCCGGTAAACAAATAAACAAATAAATAATGACCTTACAGAAACCAAGCATATTTCATTTTGACAACCTACACATTCTAATAAGCCTGCAGGCCTATTGGATACCTACAAATACTGGGGTGTCCCTGTGAACGGAAAACACATTTGTAGTAAAAAATTCTGGACAGCATATTTGGATATTCAGTTATAAATTGCAATGATTTGTGCTTTGGGGTGAAAAGGTAATGTAACAGCTAGCCCTATAAGATAAAGAAATATGCGCAAGTTTGTTTTGACATGACTTTAGTAAACATTTTCAGGATGTTACAATTTAATGCATGAAAAAACACAAAAAGGAATGCTGTGCAACTATAATAATAAAATGGAAATCTGAAAGCCAAAACGTGGATTGTTATCATCCCTTTGACAAAATGTTAGAAAAGAAAACAGTTTCAGTTATTTTTTGCACATCATCTGCCACCCACCCCCTCAGAATAAGCCCCTTTGGAAAGAGTTCAATTCCTTTGGCTGTGAAAAATTCAGATAAATTACTTACAAGTAAAAGCCTCAATAATAACCCAAATAGCCATCTTCTGATTGTATACATTATGAGTGTTTAACATTAATCTTAAATCCAGTGCAAACACAATTTTATGGTAACGTGTTCCACTTCACACAGATTCATACATGTATACTTGCACAGACTGAAGCAGTTAGACTACTCTACTTTACACATACACTCAGACACCAGGTCTCTCACCCATGTTTGTATAACTGTGATCAGTGTAACCCTCACATTTATGACATTTTGACTAAGTACATCTCAAATGTTTGAATGTAATCAAATTAAAGAAATTCTGCCAATAAAAAAAATGCCTTAAGCTTGTTTTCATAAAAACAATCAACCTTCCCATCACATGACTGTTTAACTGTGATCAAGTGACAGCAAGTCAGTTGCTTTTTAACTTTGACTGCCCAATGAATTATCACCTTGTGACTGACTAGTACGCCTGTATTTGAGTGAGCGCAAGCAAACTGAATTCTGTCCCTAGTGATATATTCACTTTTTCATATACACAAATAATAATCTCCAGCTACCTATGATCATTGAAAAATTGATTGCAAGTCTGTTCCTTTCAAATATATTAATGATGCTGGTGGAAGATGCCTTGACTGCAAAGTTGTAGCCAAAATTACAAAAAAAAAAAAAAGTACTCTCAAATGACCCAAGGGAGCTGAGTAATAAATCAGCATAGGTCCCTATTAAATTATCAAACGTTTCAAACTTCGAATGTCATATGGTCGACACCATATGCTCGAACTTTGAAAAGTTTGAAGGTGAAAGGCAACGGCTCCGCATGCACAGAATGCGAAAATATCCCTTTTCTGCATTGAAGTGCGGCCTCGGAGTTGGTATATTTAACTAAAGGGGTATGGGGGTGTAGGGGGGCTTGCCCCCCCTGCTCAGAGCGTTAAGGTAAGTGTTTTTTGTATGTTTTTATTATATATTTGAAGATTCAAGTTTCGCTCATATGTTGTCGAACATATGAGGTTTGAAATTTTGAAGCTTCGAATATATAATATAGGCCCTTTCTTTTAATATCTGCTTTTGTAACACTTCATCATCACTTCATGAAGTGTTACAAAAGTGGATATTAAAAGAAGCTATGCTAATTTATTATGCAGTTCCATTGTGTCATTTGAGAGTGTTTTTTGTTGGTAGTCTTTATTTTCACTCCTGCCTCAGTTTTTGGTTTCTTCTTTATTATTTTTCTAGTCAAAATTACTCCACTGGGATTCCAAAAATAAATAAATACAGTTTTATAATTGTTCACTATAGTGTACTTCCTATAAACATGCCTATACCTATGGCTTTGAATGCTCAAGACAGTCATTTTTGTTAGTAATGTTTTGTAATTCATCAAGAGAGGAGAGTAACCACGAAATCATAAGGAGAGTAGGGCTGAGATAATGGTTTGATGTTAGAGACACCCCGCAGTCTGAATCACATACCTAATATAATATAATTCTATTTATATTACATTAGGTACATAATGTCATGTGATTATAATTGTATAATGAAGCATTTTACCTATAACTGACATGCATTGCACTTCAACAGGTAATATAAAATCAGCTGAAATAAGTCAGTATTTTAACTGCTGGTAAGTTGTAAGACTTAACTCATTTCTAAGTTTAAACAGGTCCTCCTAACAGAATATAAAAAAATAAACAGGTCTCCTTGTCCAGGGCCATTCTTCTGGAAGGCCCTCATGTTGATCAAGAATGAACGCAGGAATGGTTAAGGAGAGGTGAATTTACATCAAGAAATGAAAGGTTAATATTGGCAGCCCAAGATAGTGGGTTATGTACATGTTGGTTTACAAAGTCCATTGAACATGTGGGAGAAACAGACATACATAGGTCTTGTGGAACCGAATTGGAAGCAGTCACATACCTTATTGCTGATTGCGACTCTCTAATAGCAGAGGGACTGTATACTGAAAGGCATAATAATGTGGTGAGATTGTTACACTGGAGGTTGTGCAAACATTATGGTATCAAAGTGGCTGAAAAACACTGGAAACATGAGCCACAAAGAATCATAGAAAATGATGAAGTTTATATCACATGGGATCACCCAATACCAACAGTTCAAAAGACAGATGCTAGAAAACTGGATATAGTGGTCCAAGAAAAGAAGACAAAAGTAGCATTGATCATTCAAATCGCCACACCTACTGACTACAGTGTCTTGTGTACAGAGATACACAAAGTCATAAAATACCTCAATTGCAGGCAGAAATGAGAGCCATGTGGAAGAAAGATCTTATAAAAAAGAATTTACAATAGTATTTAGATATGGGTGGTCAAGGTGGTGCAGTGGTTAGCGTTCCACCTCACAGCAAGAGGTTCTGTGGTTCAATTCTCAGCTGGGTTGCCTTCTGTGTGGAGTCTGCATGTGTGCCTCCCTGTGGTCATGTGGGTTTCCTCCTGGTGCTCCGGTTTCCTCCCAAAGACATGCAGTAGGTGGCTTGGACACTCTAAATTGGCCCTAGGTGTGTGTGTGTGTGTGTGTGTGTGTGTGTGTGTGTGTGTGTGTGTGTGTGTGTGTGTGTGTGTGTGTGTGTGTGTGCCTTCTGTGGAAGGTTGGGTGCCAGGCTGGCAACTCAACACCGTAAAACGCCACTGCCAATCATGAGCAGACAGATGATCCGCTGTAGCGACCCCTAACTGGGAAAAGCCGAAAGAAGAAGAAGATTTAGATATGTTACCAATTCCTATAACACAGTACAAATTGCAGAAGGAGTCATTGCGGGTACTGCAAAGACCACTTTTGGCTAACATCAAAGAGTGAAACAATACTAATTTAATGAACTTTAATCGTACTTTGACTTAGGAATGGGGTCCATTCCCGTCATGGTATTAGAATCCCAAAATACTTGGAGGAATTAAAAAAGACGGGAGAAGTGATGGGCTGCCTCCAGAAAGTTGATTGTTTCCCCTATAGCACTGGAGGGCATTATTGCACTTAGAAAGTGGGCTGTTACATTTTGTGTAAACAGATTTTTATATAATCTTGATGTAAAATAGTTTCTTCACCTAAAGCTTTCAAAGTTGCTATAGGATATGTAGATTTTGATGGAGGATGCATTTTACATCCAGGTTACATATTATATAAGTGTAATAATGTCTATACTTGGATGTGTACCCAGCATTACTGACACTTTCTTGATTGTTTATACCTCAGATGTCTCATTGTGATCAGATGAATGAAAAATACAGTGCAAAGCAATGCCAGTCCCCTCCACACACACAAACTCTCTCTCACACACACACACACACACACACACACACACACACACACACACACACACACACACACACACACACACACACACACACACACACATCTCAGCTATCACTGATTTTGCAGAAAGATCCTGATTTTGCTTTATATTTTCATTCTGTCCTGTGAGGAATGTTTGATTTTCTGGCATGTCTCTGAGGAGTTCTCTAAGACAATAAATCAAGCCAATAAACTTTCATACTTTTTATTTTTCAGAAAAAGCATGTTGATGGCAAGCTTCTTGCTGTATTTCCTGTTTAAGTGACTAAGCATAATATATAAACATTGTCTCCGATTTTGTATTTTGCATCCTATTGCTGTTGGCTTTATACAGAATTCTTCATTAAAATAGTTTAGAGTTATCTGGGTTGTGCTCTCTCTCGCTCTCTCTCTCTCTCTCTCCCTCTCCCTCTCTTTCTCACACATTCCCATGTATGCACACACACACACACACACACACACACACACACACACACACACACACACACACACACACACACACACACACACATATGCACAAAACTGCATTACTTGTCTGCATTTTTCCTCAATGCTCAATAAGGTGAATATAAAATAAGCAAGCTCTTGTAACTGTTATTGCAGTTACTTTTATAACTTGACTCATTTGTTTTCTTTTTATTTGTATTTTTATGCTCACTAAACTGACACATTTTGCAAGTGAAAAGAAGATGACAGATTTCAGTTTTTTTCTCAGTCCAGACTTCACAGCAGCTTTATCTTCAGGTAAAGAGAATAAATTAGCTTTTTTTCAGGGTTAAGAAAAAGTTGTGAGTTGGTTAGCCAGGCTTCAGTGGATGAGGATTCTGGACTGATTAGTTGTAGGTTGTTAAAGTTTTGGGCACTACATATGAGGGAGGAGTCATTGGCATACTGAATTATTGTGGTTGATTTAATTTTGTAGGAGGATGGGTTATGAGACTGTGTTGAAGGCTTTGGGAAGGTCTAGAAAGAGAGCAGATATTAGCCTTCCTTTATTGTTATGGGTATTTACAGTATTAAGCGAAATGTAGTAAGGTTGCAGTAGTGCTATGATGGGGGCAGAAGCTGTTTTGGGAGGGGAAGATGAGGTTATTTTTAGCAAGCTATTTGGAGAGCTGGTATTTAATGCATTTTTCAAGAATTTTAGATAGGGGTCAAGCTAGTACTAGGGTGTTTGTTACTAAATTCTGTGTTACTTCCTCCTTTATAAAGTGTCAGGCTATGACTTTTTTCCATAGTACTTGCATGTATGCTTTTGTGATACAGCAGTTTATGAGTACATAAACGGGATATGCTATAGCCATGGCAGCCAGTTTAGATATTCATCTGGTAGACTGCTGGGTGGTAGGGTTGTAGGGTTTAGCTTTCAGAGAAGTTTTTTTAATGGTTGATGTGAGAATGGGTTGCAATGAGTAGTGGTCAGTCTCACAAGTGTTGCTGGGGATGATGGGGTTGGTGAGAGGGGTGAGATATTTGATTACATATGTGGTTGAGTTTATGAAGTATGTATTAAAGAGAGTGGCAGTGTTTTCTGTGTTTTTGAGCACTGTGGGTTTAGGTTTGTTGACATGACATGGTTTACGCATTTAGTTAACAAATTACCATAATGCCTTTGTGTTTTGCTGTCTTTTTGGAGTGTAGGTTAGTGTAATAGTTTTTTTAATCTCTTTTGACTTGGTATTTAGAGTGATTTCTAAGTTGCTGAAATATTTGTAGGTTGTTTTTTGTTTTATCTTCGATCCAGAAATTCCCGGCGTTGTCTCTGAATTTTATTAGATGTTTTATGGTTCTGGTCATCCTACAGGTGATATGGCTTTTACACATTTTGTTTTGAGGGGGGGGGGTGAACTGTTTAGCATGTTAAGGAAAGTTCTGGAGAATTTTGTAACAGTATTATCTAATGTAAGATCCTTTAGATGTTACCAGTTACAAAGTTGTAGGTTCAGGAGAAATATTTCTTTTTGGAAGTGGAAGAGATTGTGTACTTCATTACGGTGCTCTGGTATGAGAATTTGTTTTTGAGCTCTGATGACAAAGGTAGGAAGGTGGTCACTTAGAGCATTAGAGAGAGAGAGAAAGCCATAGGAGAATATGTTGAGTATTCAATCAAGTACTGAACCTTTGTTGGTGTTGCTTATGTAGTAAGTGGGAAAAGTAATTAGTTGGGTGTGGCCACTGAGATGATAGATTTTGAGGAAAACTGCAATGGACAGCCAGTTGATATTGAAATCTCCTAAAATTATCTTTTTTTGAAGGATATGAGGGTGACCTTTGATAGAAATTCTTCATTTATGCTGATGTTTTTCCTAAGAGGTATGTAAATTCATTTTCTGGATAAAGTTTTGTTGGGGGTTAGCTTCAGCAGAGCACTAATGATTTTGGCATTATTATGGGATGAGCAGAAGGGAAAGGGTAAGTTGCAGAATATTTTTTTATATAAGATTGCTACATCTCCTGCTTTTCTGTTTTGCCTTTCTATCCTTAGTATGTTGTAAGTTGGTGGTAGTATTTCCTCTTCTTTATTATGGGGCTTTAGCCAAGTTTCTATAATTATCAGTATGCCAGGAGAGTGTTAGGCTATCTATGAATGCAGCTTGGTTATTTTGTTGCAGATGCTTTGAATGCTCAAGTAGGAAATTTACAGTGAGGGTGTTTTGGGAGCTGAGAGAGGTACATTTGGTTTTGGCTTAGTGGTGGACTTGGCAGTGGATGGTCCTGGACTGGGATGTATGTCACCATCTAATGTTAATTTGATAGGTTATGGGGTGTACATTGAGGTGGTATGGGTTATAATTTTTGGGGAGGTGTACGTTTTTTAAAGTTTGTGGAGTTTGGATCTTACGTATAAAGTAATGAATGAATGAATGAAGTGGGGGCTAGACTGATGGAGATGTGGAGGGTTGTTTTACAGCCCTGTTTGTGGAAATAGATTGAGTAGTTGAAAAAGTGACTGTGGTGGGATAATATGGTTTTTATGGATGTGATTGAGATGGGAGAGCAGCTGTGCTAGGAAAGAAAGAGTTATTAGGATTTACAGGTGTTGAAAGGCCATAGTTGAATGAGTGACGGTATGGTAAAAGGTTAATTGATAGTTTAAGAGAGAGATTAGATAAATACTAATCAGATATTTGATTTAATTGGTTAGATGCCTAGATGGATGCAGCTTTTAGGTTATGTGGGGTTAGTTGGGAACTGGGGGTAGGGTAGGGTACGGGAAATGTATTCAGCCTGAGCGTAATAAGGATGAATGGAGTGTGTGACACTGAGCAGGAAGGTAACGTCACAAAAAACAATTAGTGAAGTGGCCTTGGAGCAAAGGTCGGTGCTTCCATTCAGCTAATAACAAAAATGTCCACTATTTTATTTGTATGTTTAGTTTCTAATTCAAATTAATTACCTCACTGTTAGTCTAATATCAAGTTATCCAGACTTATAGTGCTATACAACATTAAAAATTGAATGTGTCTGTTAAAACAATTGTCTAACAATAAAGAACTTTATGTGGACTTTGAGTTGCTAAGTCTATAGGTGGGACTATTTTCCCACCAAAGAGCACCAAGCAAATGAGGAAAATTAAGTATAAAATGCAGGAATGCAGCTCAGGAAAAATAAAATACAGGCTCAGAACTGAAAATGGTTTAACAAGTGTCTGGGACAAAAAAGGGAGACAGTGGATTGCTAAAAATAATCAATGGGATCCAGGTGCAAGGGCAGAGTACCAGTGAAGTCGCTGGTATTGTCTAAGACAATGGAGCAATAATAGTGAACAATGTTGTTTGTTTTGGGCTGTCAAAATTATTAATAATCCATGTAAAAATATAGCTCTCACACAGATGTTCCAGCTGCAAGCTTCACTGTTACATAAATGATAACTCTATTTCCTAGCAGGAACACTTCTATAGAAACATAAAAATAAAAAAAACATACGTTTGTGTTTTTAAACTTAAGAAGAGGAAGAGTGCACCGAGTCAATAGCGGCTCGGGCACAAATACTGTCTCAGTGCTGAAAGTTGTGTACTAAGTGCCTGGGGTAAGGAGAAATAAATGTAAGGAATGGAGGGAGCAAAGAAGAAATAAACTTAAGAAAGAGAGACCAAGGGTGACTTCCCTGAAGGCATGCAGTGCCACTGAAGAGAGACAGATGGAGACAAATAATGGGAGCAGCAAGTCTGGAAAAAGTGATTGAAATATAAGAGTAAATAGTGAGGAGTAAGAACAGCAAGGATTAAATCTCCATGACTGTTAGGAAGCAGAGAGGAAGAGCTGACCAGCAGGATACCTGTGGATGACTGTTTACAGATTGTAAGGCTACTGATTGCAAACTAGGACACTGAAAGACTCATCTGAAGACTAGTCTCTGTGCAGGTTAAAATACACACAAAAACGATTGGCTGCCCGACACTTACTTAAAGCACAAGGGCAATGTGGTAGAATGTTTCTGTCCAAAATAAATAATAGGTGGATGAAGCTGACACATACTGTCTTTTGGATGAGCCTGATGTATGTGTGCTTTAGGAATGTTTCCAGTGAACCTGTAAAAGCACAAGAGCAGAGGTGGTAGAACATTTCTTTACAAAATAAATGGTGGGTGGATGGAGTTTGCTAAGACTGTCTTTTGGAAGAGCTCGCTGTGTCCTTTCTTATCTCTGTAGTGTTGTTTAAAGTGAACCTCCCTGCAACTCCCTTGCACCCTGCTGGATAGAGATAAAGAAGAAAGGAGATAAAGAAGAAGGAAAGGAGTAATAGAAGCACTTTGCTTCATGGGTAGTGGAAGATGGCTTTGTAGAAATGGTATACCTCATTACAGCTGAGTGCTCCTCCAGGCATCTTCTGCCGTTAACTCCTACTGCTCCTCTAGGCATCAAATATTGATTGTTCATATTTGCATTAATAATTCCAAAACCATGTTACTTAAAGGGTACCAGGATATTTGTCTTGAAGCATATGTAATGGCAAACACAACTGTATTGATATTTGTCCTCTCTCAATGAGTATTTTCTAGAACTGCAAGGTGATAACTTCATTTTTTAAAGGTTTAAGCCACGCCCACTGGGAGTTAAAGGCACACACTCAAAAGAGCTGTACCGGTGGGAATGAGATACTCTGTAATGCAAACCAATCCCACCAAAACATGTTATATTTATTTTGCAAAACAGATTACGATACCTTGAGTGGGTGTTTGTGATACAATTGCTCTTGTGAATGTATTATAGGTCTGACAGAATAAAGTCTGTTGAAGTTCTATATGCAAGACAGATTACCTCTCAGTAGTCTGCATAATACTGAGAAAATGGACATGGCTTGCGGATGGTCTGCATAGCTATTACAGTTTAGGCCCTTGATTACTTCATTGAGAAAGTATTGTGATTAATCCTGTGGTGATAAGTGTTTAGACAGGTATATACAGAAACGGGCATTATACTCAATGATCAGCCTAATGATTGCCAAGTACAGTAGGATGATTATATCCCTGAATCTGGATGCAGTACTTTTAGATATAAGCTGTCCAGTGAAAAAAGATGTCCTTAAATAGTGGATGCATGGTGATCAAAGGATAGCTCATTGCTGACATAGGTTCCCTGATCATTAACTATGGAATCAATTTTCAAGGGTGTATTGTCAAAGTGACAGTTACAAGGGAAGGGTCAAGCTTGCCAGTGGATACAACTATACACTTCTTGTCATAGGAAGTTACTAGGCTAATAGGCCTAGGGCCTTTACAAGCCTAGTCAAGTTCTACCCTTATTTCCGTGATCAGCACTTATTGCCCCTGTCCAAGAGGGACATAGGTGACTCCCCTGGGGTAACCGTAAATTAACCCCAGGGTTGCCACCCCAGGTGGCAATCCTGGGGTGAATTTATGATTATCCATCAAATTGTCCAGATAACATTTGAAGAGGCCCACTGAGGTGCTCTGTTTGACATGAAGTGGGAGTCTTTTCCAAAGGTGTGGTAACCTCTGGAAGACAAATCTGTCCCACCAGCATGTTCTATTAATGTCACATACCAGGATGAGGTCTTTACAGTGAGTAACCCATGTCATTTATTTTAATCTATGGTTTTGACTCCAGCTACTTGTTCAAGGCAAGCCCACTTTGAGGAACTTGGTAGTCTCTGGAGAGTTTTATTTGCAAACTTGGTCAGCTACAAACCCGTAACATTAGCGTTTACCTCAGAGAAGTAAATTTCAAAGAGCAGTAGTCCAAAGACTGAACTCTGGGTACATCACAAGTGACTGGCCTTTTGGAAAGGTAGAGCTGCCCACTTTAATTTCCTGGGCTCTATCTGTACTCCAATTTGTTATCCATGGAGTTACATAAAGATTGAAAAGCATCTGGGAGAATTTATTTATGATACCTGAATGCGGGATGGTGTTGAATACCTTTGTGACGTCTAGATATGCAGTGTGTATTGTTTTGCCCTTGTCTATTGCTTTTGAAAAGTCAACCAAGTTAAGTAGGCAAGACCTGCCTTTGATGAATGACAACTGGATTGAGTTGAGAGTCTGTATGCTACCTATACCCTTATTTATTAATTCCATGATGATCCTTTTCTTAGCCTTATGGATTAAACTGGTCACGCTTATGGGTCTATAATTACCTGGTTTCATTGAAGCCCCTCATTTATGCAAGGGGATGTCTGTTGTTGTCCTCTATTAATTTGGCATGAAGCCTATTTTGAGACTGTAGGGTATCAGACCAGAAGGCAGCCTGGTATGTTATCTGGCTCCTCAGACATAGTGTTCTTGGCCTTAGATACCACCTTAAAAACTTATTCTTGGGGGATTTGGGGATTGTAGGTGTCGTTAAGTCATATGAGAGTAATGTAGAGGAGGGGGTGAAGTTTTAACTAAATTTGTCCAGTAGTAGATTGCCTATGTCTTCTGGTTTTGGGTATGGGATACAATTTACTCTTAGCTCTGTGTAGTGGTGGACAGAAAGTTTTAACATAATCAAAGAAAACTTTGTTTCATCCTTCCCCTTGGGCGACTAATTTTACCTCATGTCTGATTTTGGTTAATTTGATTAGGAATTCCTTGCTTAGTTTAGCTAGATTATTTTTGACATCTTGATAATTAGTTTTATTTTCAGTGCAATGAGATTTTTCTTGTATTACAGAGGCTGCTTATATTTGGATTCCACCAGAGGTATGTATATTTGAATTTGACATTATATTTATTTCTAAGTGGGTAGGTTTATCTATGCAACTATGTGCTTAACACTATCAAAGGCATTATTCATATAAGTGAAAAGACCATCTATAAAGAGGCCAGTGCTTACAATGGAGTATACAGTATTAATAACAGTAAAGAGCACCATGATCTACTAAGCAAGGTCTAAAGCCATGCAAGATATTTGTAACTAGATTTGCTAATGGGCAGAGGGTTGAGATTTTGAGATTGGTCTATAGTCATGGGTGACACTGAGATTATATAGTTTTACTAGTTGTTATGTGAGCATGTTTGAACTGATTGTGTAACAGTACAGTACATAGAGAAAGGTTATGCATGTGAGAAAGTGGTTTTGGAAGGTTTGGCTCTGACCTTTTAAGGAAGGCAGGAAGTAAGTGTACAGCATTTGCAGGAGTTTATGTTAGACTTGTTTAACAGTTTGAGAACTGCTTTGTGGTAATACAGCCATCTAAAGCTATAGGGTCATAAAGGCTACCAAATAACTAGCAAAATGCAAAAGAAGTTATGCCAGTCTCACAGTAGCAGTTTTTTTTTTTAGTAAAGGTATCCAGAAGGGGAAAACAGCTAGTGCACTGATTGGTCTGACATTAAAAAGACAGCATTAAATAGCATATAACATCTGCTTAACTCTTACCCAAGAATGGAGGGTTACCCATGTCACTGAGCAGAAGTACATCATTGGAATGATATCTGGAAAACTGTAATTTTTTCAGTTTTTAAAACTCACAGATGTTCATATTCCAATACTTTTATTGCAGCATTTAATATAAGTAAAGTACTAAAACAACATTTCAGTAACCTTCACAGTACTAAAATATTTATAAAATTACCCATCATCCTTTGGTTGTATTATTGTGGTACATTTGAGGCTTGTGTACACTGCTAGTATATAAGAAAGTCAAAGACTAAAATCATTAGAGAGCTAACTGGACAAAATGTGTTAGGTACAGCTGTTTCTATTCAAGGGTAACCCTGGAGCTTTGTTTGGTTAAGTGAAATGCTATGAATCATAAAACTAGAGCGCTGCTGGAATAAAACCCAGGTGTACAGGATATACAGACTCATTAGTACTTCACCATTCTTAGCTCCAGGGTCTACTTCCAGGCAGTTCAATTTATTTAATAGGTTCATGGATCTATTGTTGATTTACTGTTGCTAATTATCTTACTGCATTATATGTACACTTGAAAATAAGTGTTGCTTTATTATCACATTGGCAGCAACTTGTAAATGATAAATGACGTGATCTTCCTCTTCAAATATCATTATCCTTCTGAATATAAGTTTATTAGTTACAGTGCTGCTTGGGTTCTGTTTTTCTGCTTTAAAAAAATTACACTTTACTTTTAACTTAAAGACATGTTGATTAGGTAAGGTGAAAAAGCAGCTTTGTGCCACTTTATGTTAACAGATAATTCATCCTGCTGAAATATATTGTGTTTGCTATAAAACAGTGCTATGCAAGAACAAACTGAAATTGCAGAAGCAGAGATGACTTTTCTTACTATCTTAGAACATTAACCATTCAATTGCAATTATTTATTTGATTCTTGTTTGCATTTCAGTAATTTGTAAGCTAATGCAGAGAATGTAAAATCCAACTCAGTGGGGAACTTGGAGAATTGCATTCTAATATTACATAATTGTAAAATGAACAACATGTATAAACATGTTTACTATCAAAATGTTGAATGCACATAGTCACATGTGCACTTCATCAACTTCTTCTTCTTCTTCTCTTTCAGCTGATTCTGTTAGGGGTTGCCACAGCAGATCATCTGTTTCCATTTCTTCCTGTCCTCTGCATCTTGCTCTGTCACACCAACCACCTGCATGTCCTCTCTCACCACATCCATAAACCTTATCTTAGGCCTTCCTCTTTTCCTCTTACCTGGCAGCTCCATCCTTAGCATCCTTTTCCCAATATACCCAGTATCCCTCCTCAGCACATGTACAAACCAATGCAATCTCGCCTCTCTGACATTGTCTCCAAACCGCCCGACCTGAGCTGACCCACTAATATACTGATTCCTAATCCTATCTATCATTGTCACACCCAGTGCAAATCTTAACATCGTTAACTCTGCCACTTCCAGCTCTGACTCCTGCCTTTTTGTCAATGTCACTGTCTCTAACCCATACAACATAGCTGGTCTCACTACCCTCTTGTAGACCTTCCCTTTCACTCTTACTGGTACCCATCTGTTACAAAGCACTCCTGACGCTCTTCTCCACCCATTCCACCCTGCGTGTACTCTCTTCTTCACCTCTCTTCCACACTCACTATTACTCTGAACTGTTGATCCCGAGTACTTAAACTCATCCACATTCACCAGATCTACTCCCTGCATCCTCACTATTCCTGTTCTCCCTCTCATTCACACACATATTCTGTCTTTGTCCTACTGACCTTCATTCCTCTCCTCTCTAGAGCATATCTCCACAACCTGGTCCCTACTCTCACTACAGATCACAATGTCATCTGCAAAGATCATAGTCCACAGGGCCTTCTGTCTGATCTCGTCTGTCAACCTGTCCACCACCATTCCAAATAAGAAAGGGCTCAAAGCTGATCCTTGATGTAATCCCACCTCCACCTTAAATGGATCTGTCACTGCTACTGCAGACTTTACCAGTCATACTACCCTCGTACATATCCTGTACCACTCTTACATACTTTTCTGCCACTCCTGACTTACTCATACAATATCCAAATAAAGAGCCAGCAGACAATAGCGAGCTGTGGAGATTTAATTTATTAATCAAAGCACAAAATTCAAAACAAACTGGTTTCAGCTTATCAAAAGTAACATTCTTCCTCAGTGTTTAATTAAATATTAGTACACTGTGCTTATATACATAATCCTTGTGTTCAAGTGCCCTGTGATTGGTTCATCAATTAAAGATATTCATTCAATCCAGGGGAAAACAAAGCACCTAATTTTATAATCCACTTTTTCTCCTTTGAGTCCGGAAGACTATGCAAACCTCCTTTGTTTACTCTATTACTACTATTTTATCAATAATAGTGAATCTGAAGGTTACATTAGTGTGATTAATGGTGTGTTTGTATAGGTCATTCGTGTATTTGTTGGCCCTGATGGCACTTAGATGTTCTGAAATGCATATATGTAGGGGTCTATATGTCTGTCCTACATAGAAGGCATGGCATGTGCAGGTTACTAAATATATGTGCCAATCAGACCCACAATTGGCAAAGAAATGTATATCATAAACCTGGCCAGCATTAATACTTGAAAAATCTTTGGTTTTATTTTCCACCCTACAATGTGTACAGTGTCCACAGGGTACACATCCTTTCTATAAATACCCGGTCATGGTCCTTTGTCCCCTATCCATACTTGATTGTTGTCTAATGGCTCAATTGAGACCCCATCTTCCTCCCCCTCCTAAAGGAAAACTGGCATCTCTCCTTTAAAATTGAGGCAAGAAAAGCATCTGCCCTCAGGATATTCCAATGTCTTTGAACTGCATTTAATAAAGTATCAGTATTAAGGCCATATGTGGTCAAAAGCCTGAGATTGGGGCTTGAATTTGTTGGTTTGTCTTTGTAAATGAGACTGGCAGTTAAAACATGGCCCATAGCATATCCCCTATTCCTGAATCTCATGGTGAGGTCGTCCCTATAGTATGAAAAATCATCAGGCTTAGAGCATATCCTTTTCATCCTTAAATATTGGGACTTAGGTATATTCCTGCATATGTGTGTTGGATGAAAGCTGGAGGCATGGAGAAGGGAGTTGTATTGGGGATATTTCCGATAAATTTGGGTTGCCAAAGTATGATCAACATTCCTAGTCACAAGCACATCCAAAAAGTGATGTGTTGTGAACGGAAAGTGGCTGTAAACTCCAAGCCCCATTTATTTTCATTAAAATAGTTTAATAATAATCTTTAATTGATGAACCAATCAAGGGGCACTTGAACAAAAGGATTATGTATATAAGCACAGTATACTAATATTTAATTAAACACTGAGGAAGGCTGTTACTTTTGACAAGCTGAAACCGGTTTGTTTTGGATTTTGTGCTTTGAATAATAAATTAAATCTCCACAGTTTGTCATTGTCTGATGGCTCTTTATTTGGATTTTGTTACATGGTTTTGAGCCGTGCAGTTGCTTTACATGCAGGAATTCTGTTAGTCACAACTTGGGTCCTTTTTGTTCCTGCTGTTGGCCTTGGCGGTTTGCTGCTAGTGGTGCTGTGTATCAAGATTTCCTGGGTGTTTCCTTTTGATTTTCATCCATTTTTTCATTCAGTTTCAACCATGTTTTATGATTGAGAGGAGAAAACGTGTGATATGGTGGTTTATTTTGGGGCGATATATGGAATATTAAGTCAACAGTTAACAGTTCATTCATGCTTGAGTTATTAAGCAACGGCGTGTTGGTTCTTGTCGATAGGATCAATGTGCATTCACGGATGGTTAATTCTGGCATTACCAGGAACCTATATGATTCGGGCCTAATGCCAATAGCAGAGGTGAGATGTAATCTTTGAAACTGGTGTTTGATACGGGAATATGACTGGTAAAATCCATTAGGATATTAACATTTACAGGATTGGCATGTCTTGTACCTTTTATTAAGGGACACATCATTGTTTGGTACATACTTTGGTTCTAGCTTAAAAAAACTTTTGTTTTTGTGACTATAACTAGTTGGGATCACGATCAGCATTGGAACTGCCACAGTTAACTGTCTTATTTATGTTTTATCATTAACAAATGCATGTTGGCGCTTTTGGATGTTATTCTTGTGCTGATTCAAGTGCTGTTATGAATGAGGGACATTACCTAATCAGTGGTGTACAACTTGAGTTTAATATCAACAGCTGAGGTGAAAACTAAGGCTTTTGGGTTGTTTGGAATGTGAAATCGACTGGTAAAATTCCTTTGGTCAACATCATCACGGAACTGGCATTTTTTGGTACAAAACGCCATTGGGTCTATACTGCGTTTTTTTCAACAAATAATTTTTTATGTTTGTGATTGTGATTGGGACCACTATCGAAATATAAGAACCACCGAAGATAAGAATTTCAAGACGTACAAGTGGGATTATTCATCGTTCTGTTAACTTTTTGTACATATATTTGGGAGAATATTCAAGTGTTTTTTGTGGAGCTTAATATGGGACTATGCGATACATATAACTTTTATTTGGATATTTTATATGAACAAGGAGTCTAGTCATTTTTTCATTTTGGTGTGGGTCCATATGAATATGATTCACCTTTTTGTGTGTTTCTGGTTGGATAGAGAATAACATCTCATTTTGAAGACAAGACTGGAAGACTATAGACTTTTGAATTTTCTTGTGTTTATTGCTCCACTTTAGTGATTTGATTCATTGAATCTACCATTAATCTAACATTTTTTGGTTTACAGGTGATTTTCACATGCACTTCTAATTGTTGCATATGGAGCATTCCTTTGATGTTTAACTTCAATGTATGATGTACCAATTGTATGTTTAACACCGGGTAGATATCTTAGGATGCTATTAGTGCATGTTCCAAAAGTAAGTTCTTTGTTATTAGGGTCTATACATTGGATTTACTGGGGATATAGGTTAGTGGTACTTTTCAGCTGTATGTCATCAAGGCCAACAGACAACTTGACAAGAATTCTGGGCGAGTTCTGTTGATTTTTTTATATAACCTGCAATGAGACAGGTTCGAGGGGGTATTTTGTCCATTATATATAATTTTTGAACTTTCACCAATTCAAACCTTATTGCACAAGTTCATTCTTTGATCCATTAATGTTACCCTAGCAAACAATCAACTTGACATATATGTATACTTCTCAGGATTACTGGATTTTTCTCTGGTTTCTGTGGGGATATTTTATATTATCATATTTTGATTAATTCTGTAAATTTGATTGACTGTGACCTAACTTTCATGGAGTATTTGGACATTTCACTTGCAGGTTCTATGGAGCATGCAATATTGCTTCCAACAAAATAAAAATACAGGATATACGGTTTGCTATTGGGTATGGCTATTATTGTTCTTAGGTGTTTACATGGTGGTCAGTGTATGGTTAATCTTTGGGACCACAAACACCAGGAACATAGCAGGACCCATTGAGGTATGAGCAAGTATTACTGTTATAGGATTGTTGGAAGTGTTGGTGCTCGAATCTTTTGGCGGGTGGTTGCAGGATTTATCTGCTTTGGTCAAAGGAACCTTTTGAGTGGGATATACACCATGAATTTTCTTTTTTGGTGTTAGGCACAGTCAGACAGTATTTATGGATATATTTTCATAGATCTGTTTTGGACATACTTAATTGGATTAATATATATATATATATATATATATATATATATATATATATATATATATATATATATATATATATATATATATATTTATATCTATAAGTTTTTTTGATTATTCCCCAGTGGTTACTTTTGTATATGATGGAGTTAACTAAACTAGTCAAAGGACTATCTGTGGATAAAGATGACCTTGGTGCTTTTGGTTTGAGAAGGGATGGGCAATCTGCATATGAAGCCACTTTAAATTCAGGGGCAATTGATTGTGAAAATCACTTTCAACTTCTAACAAAATCTATGCGAACTTTAAGAAGTAATGTTTGGTGCGCCAAACTATTCAAGGCATATTCAGCCAAAAATTTGGCTCCTAGAGGTTTGAGGGTTCATTTGCAACCCATGGTGGCAAACATGGATATTAAACTTAGGCCTCAATGGGTTTTGTTAAGTTGTTATTAGACTATTATGAAAGGACCATTGAGTCAGAAATGGTAGAGGTTGTGAAGTTGTGTGAAATGGCCCAATCATTTGAGGCTGAAACAACATACCAAACCTGTATGGATAAATTATCCAAGAACTTACAAAATTTGGAACAGTATTTGAAAGCTAAAAAAGTTAAAAAATATCAAAGGGATGTAACAGATTATGAGAGAGGTACGCAATTTTCTAATGTAAACAAACAGGTTAGATTCCATGATTCTACCAAAATGGGAGGTAAACAGAAAAGACCAAGATCTATTTTGACGTGGTCAGGTTCTTCTAGCTCCAATAATGAAACATCAGGGGATGAGGCATCATCCAACTCAGATCTTGATACACAGCATCAAGGTGACTCACCTCTATCTAAAAAGACCAACCCTTTAGACCAAGGCAGGTAAGGGGGGGTAGAAAACATCAGAAAAACAAGCAATATGGAGACAATATTAGAACTGATGACCCAGACCTAAATGTTATAAACAATGTCTTAAACATTTTTAATTTGCAGCTGACTGATATCAAAATAAAGGTATTAAACAAAGGTTTAAACTTCATCCCTGTTTTTTTGTGGCAGAAGATCAGTTGGCTCAAGATTTGATGGCATTCTGTCTGCAAACAGCTACAGTTAACTTTGAACCTGACACCACTCTTAAGTATTCAACTCCGGTACCACCTTTAACATTCCTATAAGAAAAGTGCAGTCCGGGTCTGAACTTCCACTCTTCTGCCGGCTGAATACCTGCAAATTGCTGCAGATGTCGTAGCCTACCCTATCTCAATCCTAATTAACAGAACCATAACCGAGGCCTCATTCCCCTCAATTTGGAAAATATCCTATGTTATTCCACTCCACAAAGGAGGTTCATCCACAGAACTATCCAACTATAGACCTATAGCCATACTATCACCACTTGCCAAAATTATGGAAAAGTGCATGCACAACCAACTAATGCTCTATCTAACCCAAAATAAACTACTCACAGACTCTCAACATGGATTCAGACCCCATCATAGTACAACCACTGCCCTCCTCTCTTTTACTGAAAACATTAATCTTAACCGAAATAATAAAAAAATATCCTCTGCTCTCTTCCTGGACCTATCGAAAGCCTTCGATATGGTAAACCATCAGTTACTTCTATATACTTTAAAAACCTGTATCTAGATACTCCAGCCCTTGACTGGTTTCAAGCTTACCTCACTGGGAGACAACAAGCAGTAATGTGGCAAAACAAGCTCTCCTGCCTACTACCAAATACCATAGGAGTTCCTCAAGGTTCCATATTAGGACCTCTCCTCTTTTCAGTCTTCATAAACGACATCCAAACAGTCATCCCTGAAGCCACCTGCATTCAATATGCAGATGACTCGACTATAATATGTTCCAATGCTTCTCTTGCAAATCTACTAACTACCACCCAACATAGCTTCACCAAAGTCGAAAACTGGCTTGCCAACCATCTCCTGATCTTAAATCCAAACGAAACCAAGTTACTTCTCTTCTACCCAACCAATAGATCTCCGACTGAAAACTTCCCTATAAAATCCAATAATGGGACCATCATCTCCCCAGACACCTATACAAAGCTATTAGGAGTAAACATTGACAATAAACTCAGATTTGATATACATATCAACCAAGCCATTAAGTCAGTCAACAAGAAACTTGGGACCCTATATAGAATTAAAGCCTTCCTTACCCCGAATGCCAGGGCAGCCACAGCCCGTTCACACCTTCTCTCTACCCTACTATATGCCTCTCCTGTCCTCACTCACCTTAACAAATCTGATCTGGTCAAGCTCTCATCCTGCTATAATCACATTGCCAGGTTTGTTACAGGCCTACCCTACAGAACACACCACTGTACTAACCTGAAAAAGCTTGGATGGATAGAATTCCCACACCTTCTTCACCAGTCCCAACTCATAGAGGCCTTCAAAATCCTTAAACAACCTGAGAATACCCCAGCACTAAAAACTTAATGACTCCCTACTCCAATCTAAGCTGCCTTCGCTCAGCAAACAGACTCCTTGTCCAAACAACTAAATCTCTCAACCTAGGTGGTGACGCGCTATTTGCCAACACCACTGGTAAAATATGGAACTCTCTCCCAAATAACATCACGCTTGCAACTTCTCTAAGTCAATTCAAAAATAGTCTAAAACTCCACTTCAAGTCACACTGGCTATGTCCTTGCTCAAACCCAGACTAGCTCTGTGCCATTAACTAAAACATAAACAACTAGCTAAGATGATAAGTACTACCTACCGTCCTTGCTAATATGTTATTAATGTTACATTTGTAGTAATCTCAGAAATAGTAATGGCAGTCTTGTACTTGTATGTAAATAGCCTATGTTTTTGTTAAGTTCTTTCAGCTCATTTACTGTACCTAATTATCAATGTAACTCTGTTGGAGCTTTTTTCCCCGGGCCTCCGCTGAAAAAGGACATGTATCCATTTGGACCATCCCGGTTAACAAATGTAAAATAAAAAATAAATAAATAAATAAATAAATAGGTTGCTAAATCTAAGACTGTTTTTCAAGGATTCTGATGGTGATGGTAAACAGGAGGGCTTTTTATATCATGTCCAAGTTTAATCCCCCCTATGCATCCCTATGTACTCATGTTTCAAAATACAGTGCTCAAGGACCTACATTATAATTTCAAGGACATTATACCAAAACCCAATAATCTGTCAAAGATGGAACAAATGGCACTCATGGGTTTGGTCAACAACAAAGACCTGGTGATATTGGCAGCGGATAAAGGGGGAGCCGTGGTTGTGATGAATTGGGAACAATACAACAATGAGGCCTTGAGACAATTAGGAGATGCCAGGTATTATATGAAAATGCCTTTGGATCCTTTGTGTAAATTTAGGGGGGAGAGTAATGCTTTCTTGAGGGAAGCAATGAAAGAAGGTATCATTTCAGAGCAAGAATGTAAACATCTAATTATACAAGATCCCTCTAATCAGTACATTTATTTCTCCCAAACATTCATAAGGATCCACTTAATCCTCCTGGTAGACCGATTGTTTCAGGAAAGGGTTCTATTACTGAACCACTGTCACAATTTCTAACCCAAAAACTCAAACCTTTATTAAAATTGGTATGATCAAGACTTTGTGACACCACTGAATTCCTTCAGATCATTGCTGACAACCAATTAGAACCAGGTTGGTTACTATGTACCTTGGAGATATCCACCCTCTATACATATATACCTCATTGGGCAGGACTGGAGGCCCTGGAATACTGGCTTGAGAAGTTTGAGTTATATCGTCCCGGCATGAATACATTTATCATTAGGCTAGCTGACTATGTCCTGACCAAAAATGCTTTTTTCTATGGGGAGCAATGTTTTTGGCAAATAAAGGGGACAGCAATGGGGGCATCTTTTGCCTCCATTTATGCAGATTTATTTATGGCATATGTGGAAGAATTTATTATATATGATCCCTTACATAACATCTATATGGATGAAATTGATATATGGAGAAGATTCTTGGATGATTGCTGGATGGTATGGAGAAGTGATGTATTTAAGGGAGTTTGTAAACTATCTTAATGAAAATAAATGGGGCTTGGAGTTTACAGGCACTTTCCATTCACAACACATCACTTTTTTGGATGTGCTTGTGACTAGGAATGTTGATCATACTTTGGCAACCCAGGTTTATCAGAAATATCCCCAATACATCTCCCTTCTTCATGCCTCCAGCTTTCATCCAACACACATATGCAGGAATATACCTAAGTCCCAATATTTAAGGATGAAAAGGATATGCTCTAAGCCTGTTGACTTTTCATACTATAGGGATGACCTCACCATGAGATTCAGGAATAGGGGATATGCTATGGGACATGTTTTAACTGCCAGTAATTTGGTATCCAAGATGGATAGACAAGAGACTCTCATTTACAAAGACAAACCAACAAATTCAAGCCCCAATCTCTGGCTTTTCACCATATATGGCCATAATACTGATACTTTATTAAATGCAGTTCAGAGACATTGGAATATCCTGAGGGTGGATGCTTTTCTTGCCTCAATTTTAAAGGAGCAATGCCAGTTTTCCTTTAGGAGGGGGAGGAAGATGGGATCTCAATTGAGCCATTACAAGCACAGACAACAATCAAGTATGGATAGGGGACAAAGGACTATGACCGGGGATTTATTGAAAGGATGTGTACCCTGTGGACACTGTACACATTGTAGGGTGGTAAATAAAACCAAAGATTTTTCAAGTATTAATACCGGCCAGGTTTATGATATACATTTCTTTGCCAGTTGTGGGTCTGATTGGCTCATATATTTAGTAACCTGTACATGCCATTCCTTCTATGTAGGACAGACATCTAGAACCCTACGTATATGCATTTCAGAATATCTAAGTGCCATCAGGATGAAAAAATACACAAATTCCCTATACAATCACACCATTAATCACACCACTGCAACCTTCAGATTCACTATTATCGATAAAATAGTAGGTAATAGAGTAAACAAAGGAGGTTTGCATAGTCTTCTGGACTCAAAGGAGAAAAAGTGGATTATAAAATTAGGTGCTTTGTTTTCACCTGGATTGAATGAACATCTTTAATTGATGAACCAATCACAGGGCACTTGAATGCAAGGATTATGTATATAAGCACAGTGTACTAATATTTAATTAAACACTGAGGAAGGCTGTTAATTTTGACAAGCCAAAACCGGATTGTTTTGGATTTTGTGCTTTGAATAATAAATTAAATCTCCACAGCTCGCCATTGTCTGCTGGCTCTTTATTTGGATTTTGTTACATGGTTTTGAGACATGCAGTTGCTTTACATGCAGGAATTCTGTTAGTTACAACTTGGTTCCTCATGCAATACCACAACTCCTCTCTAGGCACCCTTCATATACTTTCTCCAAGTCTACAAAGACACAATGCAACTCCTTCTGACCTTGTCTATATTTCTATATCAACACTCTCAGAGCAAACATTGCATCTGTAGTGCTCTTTCCCGGCATGAAACCATACTGCTGATTGCTAATCATCACCTCCCTTCTTAACCCGGCTTCCACTACTCTTTCCCATAACTTCAAGCTGTGACTGATCAGTTTTATCCCTCTGTAGAGCACTTAATTGATTCACGTCCGTGAAATCCAGACTACCGAAAGGTCACACTGCTGAAATAAAACCAAACAGCGACATTTCTGACTGTTCCTCACCAGAAAACAAGTGCTAACATGAGTCATAAAAGGGGCATGATTAAGTTGTACGAAATGTCGGTACTCGTGTTTTCCAGTAGTCAGAGTTTAGTGTTTGTGGAAGTGGTTCGATACTGGAATGCTCAGCATTTTGATAGTAAACCATATAAACAAAATAATAGCTCCCATGTGGAACATTAGAGCCTACTGAAACCAGTTATGTTTTATTTAAATTATGTGCCTTTGAATTCATAAAGTAACATATGCATACATATTCAAACACACATACAAATGGTTATGCACACACATGCACACACACACATATACACACTAATTTAGTTTGCAGTTTTAGAAAGTGTTAGCAGCATGATGAAGAGACCACAAATGTTTTCATATGATTATCTTGGCTGTTATGGATCCCATGTTAATTAACACATCATGCAGTTGTATGTGTAATCAGAACGCAATTAGGTTCATAGGCTCATAGGTGCCTTTACTAGGCTAATGACCACAAGGGCCTTTTAGGTCTAGCCATGCATCCCAAATCTCTGATGAGTTCTGGTACCCTTGATAAATGCAAGCAGGGGTTTGGAATGTGAAATATTTACAAGTAGGGGCCTGGGAGATGAACCATTTACAGGCTACCTATGTTCATTAGAGACATAAGTGTCAAACTAGGGATAAATTTCCTGTTCCCCATCCAATTGTCCAAGTTTGACTTGAACTGAAATAGGGAGGAACTCTGTTTCACGTGGAAGTGGATCCTGTTCCAGAGAAGGCATAGTCCCTGGGATACATACTTGTTTCTCCAGTAGGTCCTATTTATATCACAGGCAAAGTTTAAGTCTTTAGAATGGGTAGAGCTGGTGCTGTTTGCTTTGTGGATAGGCAGGAGGTCCATCAGAGTGGGTTCTGACAATGCCTTGTATGCCAGGCATAGATCTCCCCTCAATAAACTCTGGGGGACAGAATACCAGAATAAGGCATTGAGGTGGTCTGCATAGTCAGGCTTATGGGATTCATGATTCCCAGGGTCAGGTGATGGTCCCCCCTTGTTCAGGTGGACGACTGTTGCTGTACACCCTTCTTCAAAAACATACTCTGCCAGGAGGCTGTGGTTAAATAGGGATCCAACTGTGTCTGCTAGGTCAGGTTGTAAGTTATTGAAAAGGCAACCTGGAATGTTCTCAGAGCCCATTGATGCCATGTTTTTAGCCTTAGAGAGCACACAAATGAGCTGCTCTCTTGAGAAAATAAGCTGAGTAATGTTTGCATGTATACTTTGGGTGATGTGCAGTGTTTACAGGGGGGTAAAGTTTGATCTAAATCTGCTAACAAAGTGTCTATTTGTATATTTGTGGTGCGATCCACAAACAGCTCTGCGCTTAGTTGTATATTCTCCATATCATTTTGTACTTACTTGAAAAATGATTTGTGACATCTCAACATATATCCTTGTGTATGCATCACATGCCATACAGTGAAAGCCTTCACACAGTCATACAACTCTATGTCACATAATAACATCAATTGCACATCATATGCACATATGTTTTTCAATGGAAAGCTGTGTTTGAGTGCCTTAATACCATTATGGACACATTACAATGGAGGTGGATGTGGTTCATGCAGAACAGTTACTGACACAAATGCTGTCTGTCAGTCACACAATGCTTTTGGGGACCACCTCAATAATCCTTGTGAATAGCAATACAGTTGTGCATACAATGAATTCACAAAGGTTGCAATTGAATCTGGACAACTTATATGTTTGTGTATATAACAGCATTACCACATGTGGATGAAACAAGACATTTGTGCCCATGTAATCAATATGACATTTCATATATATATATATATATATATATATATATATATATATATATATATATATATATATATATATCACATGGTATTTAATGACGGTAAGTATAAATATGTACACCTTTGTCATACTGCATGTGCCACTGTGATGGTTGAATGTGAAGTGGGTAGAATTTGGTATACTCCAGTATAAAAACACATGCCTTAGTAAGGAAACAATATACATAGCATCATTCCATGTCAACAGTTCTCAGGAGGCATATTACTTCAGCTGTTATGTAGGAAACATGAAAATAAATGTCAGTAGTGGCCAACAATACATTATCTCAAATTTGAATACACTGTTGTAGGGCTATTGTACAACCTCACTTCAACAGAGCACATGTGGATGACAGTGCCATTGACATATGCAAGGTTCATAGGGTCATATGCCATTACTAGACTAATGGCTAAAATCTCATAAAATTCTAGCCATTATAATGTCATTTAAACAACAATTGCTCTCTCTCTCTCTCTCTATATATATATATATATATATATATATATATATATATACATATAAATATATATATATATATATATATATATATATATATATATATATATATATAAGAAAGTAAGGGTATGTGAGTGTGTTTGATTGCATTATATACTGACTCTGTTCATATGTGACTTGTGCACCACCCTATGACAAAATTAGCAATCACACATCCAGTGGTCTGGGACTGGCTTTCAGAGGGCAATGGAAGGACTCTGCTTCATGATGTGTGTATGCACCTTTGAGATGATTACATCCTCCAGTCTTCTGCAGAAAGGATGTTATGTGGGCAGGGTGAAAAAGAGGAAGTTGGATTCCTGGAGCTATTTTAAAGGTTCACATGAGTGGGAGGTGAATGAAAAGAGATTCAAAATATCATACAATGATTACAATACATCATCAACCACACACAAAGCAGTTGACTGAGGTCAGATTTGAACAATAAACGTTTGTAGTTATAGAAGCTGGATTCCATGCAATGTTAGACTAGCACCACCACATATGTCTGACTTTAAGAGTGTCATAGAAGCTGATTGCATCATTGTATGCTGAGAAGAAGTTGTTTGGAGGAGTGTCTGACATAGATGTAGAGTCACATCTTGATATAAAATTGTCTCCAAAGATGTGCACACATTTATGTTGACGGCAATGAGATTAGAACCCCATACCTAGTCATCTACAGAACACAAGCCTTAATGCAAACATTACAGCATAAGTCTGACTGTCATAGTGTCAGACAACACTTTATAGCAGATGACATCATCAGTGTCTGGTGAGAAGAAGATGGTAGTAGGAGTGTCTCACATACTGTTCCAAAATGGTTTTCGGAATGTGAACTAACTGAACACACACACACGCGTACACACACACACACACACACACACACACACACACACACACACACACACACACACACACATACACACACACACGTCAGTTGACCACAGTGAGACTAGAATCCTACCTAGCTAGCTACAGAACACAGTAATTAATGTAAGCACCACAGCACAAGTCTGAATGTCATAGTGTCAGACAACACTTTATAGTAGATGACATCATCAGTGTCTAGTGAGAAGAAGATGGTTGTAGGAGTGTCTCACATGCTGTTCTAAAATGATCTCCAGAATGTGAACTAACTGAACACAAATCCACACATCAGTTGACCACAGTGAGACTAGAAACCATACATAGTTATCTTCAGCACATAAAACTTAATGCAAGCACCACAGGACAAATATGACTTTCATATTGCTAGACAATACTTTATAGTAGATGACATCATCAGTGCTTGATGAGAAGAAGATGGTAATAGGACTGTCTAACATGTTGTACTAATATGCTCTTGAGAATGTAAACAAACAATGCAAACGCACCAATTGACTGGAGTGAGACTAGAACCCATACCTAGCTATCTATAGAACACGGTACTTAACAAAAGCACTACAAAACAATTCTGGCTGTTATAGTGTCAGACAACACTTTATAGCAGATGACATTATCTGGTGAGAAAAAAATATTGGAAGGGATCTATGAACTTGCTGTGTAGTCATGTACAGATGTAAAACTTTTTTTCTCAATGATACCTGAGTGACATCAGTTAGACATAGAATCATGCTCTTCTGACTATGCACACACACCCAAGTTAAGTGCACTGAGATTAGAACACCTACAGGTCACATTACTTAATGTAAGCACCACAGCAGAAGTCTGACTTTTCCACAGTTGCAGACAATTTTATAGCAGATGACATCAATGGTGTATGTTTGGAAGAAAATGTTGGGAGACCTGTATGAAATGGCTGTGTAGTCATGACATTTTAGTTATGTGTGAGACTTGATTGCTGACAGTAGGATACAGACTCATGCTCTTCAGACTATGCACACACACATAAGTTGACTGCAGTGAAATTAAAGTGCCACAACCCAAGTTTATCTTTGACACTGTTGCATGACTGTTTATAGCAGATGACATCAACAGTGTATGTTTGGAAGAAGATGTTGGGAGGCTTGTATGAAATGGCTGTGTAGGCATTTAAAAATGTAAACATTTTTGTTCTCTACGAGAGTTGATTGCTGACAGAAAGATACAGACTCATGCTCTTCTGATTACTCACACAGACACAAGTTGACTGTAGTGAGATTAGAACCCATACCAAACGAGTTACAGAAGCTAGAGAACATAGCACTTAACACAAGCACCACAGCACAATTCTGACTTTATACTGTTGGCACAGCACGTTATAGCTGATGACATCATCAGTGTATGTTTGGGAGAAGATGTTTGGATTCCTGTATGAAATATGGATGTTATGTTAATTAATTAATTAATTTATTTTTATTCTGCATTTGTTTATTTTACATTTGTTTACCAGGATAGTCTGACTGGACACGTGTCCTTTTTCAGTGGAGGCCCAGGGAGAAAAGCTCCCCATAGAAAATACAGTAAACTACAGAAAATAAACAGTGGTACAATACACAAATAACAATAAAAGACAATGCAATGTAGGGTAAAGTTAAGTAAATGTAGGACAGTTCTGTTTAAAAACAACATTAGGTATTTTCTAACAATAATATTCAAACAAATAATACTTCAGTGGATTGTTGTAGTATATGATAGGATAATGGACCAACCACGATTACATATAATCCAATGTGAAACAAAAATCCTGGTGTAGTTAGTGCTTGTTTGATCTTAGGAATAAAGATAGTGAAAGTATAGATCATATAGATAGTAGAAATAATAACTGAAGGCAGAGTGAGTATAGAGACTTTTGGTTAAGCTGAGATAGTGGCAGGCCTGGAGATACTGACGTCAGAGTTAATCAGGGGTAGAACAGGGACAAAATCACCTGGAGAGGAGGTGAGGTTTTAGATTAGTTTTAAACTGAGCTAGAGATGAGGAAGTAGTAATATTCTTTGGCAGTGCATTCCAGAGTTTTCCTATGTGGTTTGAAAACTACTAATTGAATCCCTACCTAACTATTTTGTTCCCATGTGCAGAGCCAATTAGTTAATATTTATACCATCACCAACCTCTGATTTTTCCTTGTCATAGTGGTCTTTATAGATGATGACATCATCATTATATGATACAAGTAACAGATCTTGTAATGAGAGTGGCATGCAAAGTGTGGACTGTGGATTTTTTGTTTTGGTTCCAACATGCAGATATACTTTAAAAGACAGCTTCTTAAACTATATGCTATAAGCTGTCAGGAATGCATGTTGCAGAACTGAGACATACATGAACTTGTTTCTCAACATGTTGTGTACATTCACTCTCACATACACACACACACACACACACACACACACACACACACACACACACACACTTTGTGATCAGCATAGATGCAAGTGTTGATGTATGTGTGTTCATATTGCGATGAATTGATGTCCACAGTAAGGTATGTATAAGGCAGCCTTAATGTATATTGTTAGTATAAAGCTTTAAATAATATACAAATGCAATTTTCTTATTTATTTTTCAGTCTAGTTGACATTTGATGTATTACTGACACATCCATTTTCAAGTGCATAGGTGCATAGCACAGAAGTCTGAATAAATATGTGCTCAGTCATTAACAAGTCCTTTCCCTTTGGTTGTCTACTTAAAAGCCTTTGGATGGGATGAAAAATAACTGGACAGTAACCATAGTAATACATGCCAAACACCTCATTAAATAGCTGATTGATGTGCAACTCACTTGCATGGACGATGGCAAAGTGTTTGAGCATGTGAGATTCACACCTAATGAATAGAATTTGAACTTGAGAAGTAGTTATACATATATGCCATGGGAGAAATATCTGATAGACACTATATAGTTTATATCATAAATGGTGCATCATAACCTTTATGACATTAACAACTGCTGCTATTGCCTTACCTGTCTGAGTGGAGTTAAGCAACCAACAAACACAGGTCTTTGCTTAAACAGGAAAATAATAATATGTCTATTGGTTTGGCTTTCTTTGCACAAATATGTTAAACAGCGAGGTGTGGCCTTCAGCATAGGATCATAAGATCACAGGAAGTTACTAAGCTATTGACTCTGAAGCCCTTATAAGCCTAGCCAAGAGTCTAAAATGGGACTGAGAATTGTTCTAAATAATCCTTGCAATATGCATATATTGTACATATGCTTTTAAAAATAATACAGATTAAGTTAACAACATGGTAATTATGCCAATTTTGTTGGAATTAATATTAAATATTTTTATGAGCATGTATTTGTTACTTGTGGGATTTGAAGCCACAACATCTGAATACACTATGACACTTGACTACCAAAATTACCTTCAGCTACAGAATAAATATTTGCTTTCACCGTTAAGATATGCATGCTTAATTTGCTAACAATTTATGGAAGAGCAATGATTTTAATAAAATACTGTTAATTTGTGCTGCATACATACCCCCAGCTTTTCTGAGCCTTTCTAGGCATTTGGCATAGGATTCCTTGTTCACTGAAATTTCCTGAGCAGCTGAAAAATAAGAAGAAAAAAGGAGAAAAACGTTATGCATACTAGTCTTGGCTATCTACAGCTGTCTATTTCAGTTAAAGTATCTTTATGTATATACTTACACAACTGTGGGATGTCAGGAGTCCTAAACTTATGCAGCCACTGATTAAGTTGGTCCTGCTTGCACCACTTCTGGTCATTGCAAATGTTTTCTATGTTGATCCCCAGTTTGTGGAATACCAGTCACATTTTAGACAGCCTTGGCTAGACTGTTCCAAGTCTCCGATTAATACTGAGACCCATTTATAGTCTCCTTGCAGCAGCCTACAGCTGTAGCACTTTACAAGGAGTGAAGTGAATATTCTTGACTCTTCTACACTCCGTCGCCGAGCTCTGAATTGGCCACCATCCTTGCCAACTCCTGCCATGTCTGCACTGGTCATCCAACAACAGTTAAAGTGTTTTCCCACCAATTCATGATATTGCATTTTATGGCCAGTGAGCAGACATCCATCCTTACCATGTTTGCGTGATGTTAAGTGGAGAGTAACACTGCCAGAGAGGAACGCAGTTTATGATATAGGAAGGGCATTGTGACAGTTGGCATGAATTTATGTCTTGTCTACTGCTGCTATGCCGGTTACATGACTTGACATTTAAGACATGAATTGGGGGTATAAATTTTGACTTGATATGTATTTTGTGGGGTTGTACACACTGATAAAATAATTTGTACAATGTTGGATTCACATGTATGTAAAATAGAAAATACATATTCATCTACATAGGTGTTGTTCCCTCATTGCCACAGAAGAAGTGTTTGCCAGACATGCTCATTAATTATATAGATACGTTAAAGAGTGAGTGTTGCTACATGTAAGTTAACCATATATTTGTGTGACCTGACAAGATCTTGGTTTATACATTCTTATGAGTGATGCAGGAGTAATGTATGACAGTATACTGAAAATATATATACTTCTATTACTTTCAGGTTAGATTTCTGAGTTCTGGGTCAAACCGCACAGTACATTCTGCTTTTTTAGCTATGCTTGTGTTATGTGAGTTGTGTAGTATGAAGTCCATCTTAGGGCAGAAAAAAATTAATTATAGAAACATAATTACCAGGCCCCCAGTCACCCATATAACTCATGTGATATCAACTGCTATACATAGTTATTGTTATATATAATTATCTTTATATTGTTAATTTTTTATAAATTTAAGTGGAACGGCATTAATAAAATTTGGAATGGGCTGGATTAGAATCCTGGCTCACTTGTATTGTGAACATGAACTTTCACCTGTTACCACAGGGAGAGCTAAGTAGCAGGTGCATTATTTTACACTCATTACTGTCCAGGGTGCTGACTGCCATGTAACTCTGCTTACTGTGTTTGTGAGCAGGAAGGTGGAACAAGTAACAATGTTTCATTTTATCAAGTTACAATGTATATTTTTTGTCTGCGGGTGTTGTGTATCTACAGGTGTTGTATATGAGTGCTGATTGCCATGTAATGCCGCTTAATGTATTTGCACAAAGTAAGGAGAAACAAGTAACAATGTATCTTTTTTGCAAGTAACAATGCATCTTTTTTGTCTGCAGCCATAAGGTGATTTTTTTGTGCACATTTGAGCAATGCACAAATGAGACAGGCAAAGACAAAACTACATTTTTTTTGAAAAAAAAACTCTTACCATCATTTATACTTAAAGAAATTGGGACCTGAACTATGGTCTAACTATCTTATGTCCTGTGCGACTCAACATCTTTACAAAATGTACTACACATGCATTTGATTCACAGCTGTAATTTATGCTGACCATATCATCCAAGCTGATATTAAATTTTAAATAATGACGGGTTTCACCATGTGTGTGTGTGTGTGTGTGTGTGTGTGTGTGTGTGTGTGTGTGTGTGTGTGTGTGTGTGTGTGTGTGTGTGCATTACGCAAATATTAATTTAAAAAAAGACATTTTAACAGATGTTAAATAATTTTGCACAGCTCTGGGTTTGAACTATCATACCAATGAAACTACAAAGCACAGGAGCAATGTGTCATCTGTCCTTGCCACGGACACAGCTTTGCATCAGAAAAGCAAATCATGTGCATATAAACAATTCCCATTTCCTCCACCATATTAACAGGACCTGCACTTGTACATTCTCAGTTGGTTGTACATGTGCGGCTTACATACTGAGTGCAGTAAGTGAACACACAACCATTTATGAATATCTTTGCACAAATCCAGTTCAGTCTTCTCTTTTTATTGTGTTTATTCTTCCTTTATCTCTGCTATAATCTCAGACATACATTCTACAGTGCATTTTGTATCATTCTCCTTTAACTGTATAATAAAAAGTACATGACTGTAAAAAACATTTTATCAGCACAGGCAGGAGATTTTGTCTGCTATTGAACAAAATGATAAATGTGCACTGTTTAGTTCCATTTAAAAGCTTGCTAAAGTTACATCTATACTTTGAAAATGTAGCCAGAGTGACACACCCACTGCAGGTGAGATAGTCGGAACTGTTGTTGTGTGTTCTGTCTCTCTCCCACTAATCTTTCACATTTGCAATCCATTAGCAACTAATAGTGTTATAGATCTCACACTATGTTTACATCTGATACTTGAAGTAATAACTTTGGTATTCAGCAATTCTAATGAGTGTACACCTAATTTGCATCTTCTACATGCTCAGAGACATGAATCTATACCATAAAAAGGTAACTGTGTAGCTAGGGAACTTGAAGGTGAGGAGACTTGTGTATTTGGACAACACAGAGGATTGCTATTCATTTTGATTTATCTACAGAGAAGGCTTCTAACATTGGCAAGGTATGCTTTTATTTTTCAAGTACATTCTAGATTTTGTAAAATGTTACCAAGCAATTTAAATATCCAGTAGAAACTGGAACTTCTATCTGTGTGTACTTCTTAGAATTCACCGGTGGCATAGACATTTTTGGCAGGCATTTATATTTCTCAGATAGGTTATTAACTTTCATCACTAGTGCTGTTGTTAAAATTGTTATTATACCATGACCCCCCCAAAACGTGCACGCTGATTGGCCAGCGTGCCCGTTGTAAATCGAGTTATACTAATGGAAAAAGGTCCGGTCGCCCGGACTTTTTTCCATTAGTATAACTCGTTTTTTTAAAACACTGTCTCGCTATGTTAAATGGGTTTAACATAGCGAGACAGCTTTAAAATAAGCAACAGAGATCTCCGTTGCTTATTTTAAAGCTGTCTCGCTATGTTAAACCCATTTAACAAAGCGAGACAGTGTTTAAAAAGCAATGGAGAAAGCAAGATCTCCGTTGCTTTTTTTTAGTGTCTCGCTATGTTAAATGAGTTTAACATAGCGAGACAGTTTTAAAATAAGCAACGGAGATGTACATCAGAACTGCCGCGGATGCCAGACATCTGCGGAAGGGCAGTAAACAGGCATTATACTATGCCATTATTTAAGAAAAGTAATAGTTTCTTTTCTTAAATAATGTCATGGTATAATAGCAATAACCCACTTCTGGGTGTGGGTAATGCTAAATTTACCCACGGTTGGCTTTGTTTGGTCCCCCGGGCTTCGCCCTCGGGACCAAACCACGCCAGCAACGGGTAAATTTAGCATTACCCACACCCAGGCGTGGGTTATTGCTATATTCTACAATCTTCTATATTATTGCAGAGAAATGTAATTACATGTCACTGACACCGATGTTATGCTTCTGAGATGGCCAAGTTCCACCTTCAGGGGAGTGGTGGGCACAGTAAGAGGTGACTGGCAATCATAAATTGAGTTTTCTGTTGTAAATGTGTACACATTCTGATAATTGTGTTGAAAGCATACACCAATTAAATTATGTGGTATTCCTTGATTTATGCAAACCTTCATTTGTTTGTTGTTTTGGGGGTGGGGAGCCATCTAGCTCTTGTCTGTTGCCATAACAAAAGTGTGTTTTTTCTCTTGAAAATGCATAGGCATCCTGATATTTCAGTGGGAAACAATACATTACCAAAGTGGTATTCCTTGGTTTGGAGAAACATTGGTTTGTGTGTGAGGGTGAGGTGGGACAACCACATCACCTTTAGTTTTAATTACTAAAATGTGTATTTTCAGTGCTTAATGTTGACAAATGAGTATGTAAGCAAGATTTTACTTAGGTGCTATTTATATGTGTTGTATCCTTCACTGTTTTATGTTACATAGGATTATGTCATCCAATCTTACAACTCCATCTAAACCCACATTCAGTGGCTCTAAAAATGAAGTGATAATCTAGGCATTCAGGCACCATGGTGCATTTCTGCTTGAGAGAGGACATGGGGATATGGGTGCCAGAATGCAGATTTGGAATCAGTTAGTGAACAATGTCAATGCAGTAGAGGGTTGCACCAGGACATGTGATCAGGTCTGTCATTGGGCCACTGATATGATTTCATCAGGCTGGAGGAGAGCAGCTGCAGTTGCCTGTGAACAGCTGGCTATAGGGAGGAATCTGCTACCGAGCCCCCACTGACACCAAATGAAGAGTTCCTGTCCACTGTCAAATGTCCAGACAACTGATTTGAAACTGCACACCAACATGTGCTTAATGCTAGTGATGATGTGTCTGGCAGGACAACTGTGTCCCAGGGTCAACTTCCAGATAAGCTTACATATGGCAAATTCTAGATTTGTTTGTATAGTAAAATATATAATTTGACTAATACTTTCTTGGGGGATTTTTTTTCTCTACCACTGATAAGTTAATAGAAGAATACAACACAGTTGTTCATTACACATGGACTGTGGGTAGATGTCAGTTAAGTTTCAGTTAAAACTATTCTTAAAGGACATATAGGCAATTGTGTATTCACCACCCCCCTGTGTTATTCCCATTGTGATGTTTAATTTGTGTCCTTCCCTTTCTTAATTTTTTTCCACCACCATCCTCTCTACAAAGTGTGGAGTCATCTGCACATGGTAAGCAAAAAAAGTTTTTTTTTGCTTATTGATGACCATTCTTCAGGTATATGCATTTATCTGTATGTGTGTGGTGGGTGTAATGAGTGTCTCTATTGCTGCACCATCTGCAATAGTGAAACCAGTGTTAGTTTGTTGTCATATAAATTGTTTTAATATTTAATGTAGTATTGATTTTTGTTCCTATGTTTGTTACTTATTATCACAGGTGTTCCTGACAGTGGAAGTATAGGACTCTTACCACCTGATGTCAGAGTATCAGTAATCTCTGATGAAGATGGTGGCCAAACACAGACACAGTTGGGGGTGCAGAGGTTGAATCTCACACTGAGGTTGACATTCAGCCTTCCCCAGGATTTCCAGAAGACACCATCAGTATGAATGTGCATACCTATTCTAGTGAGCCCTCAGACATTGGACAGATGTACAGTAAGACACTTGATCAGGGTGGGGTGGTTACTGTGGCTTCAGTGTCGGTTGACTCTGGCCACAGCCAAAGTGTGGGTGAGGTGCCAAAGAGGAGGGTTCTTAGGGGTGCTTGGAGTAGGCCTGGTGTCCACCTTCCACCTGATCCTACTGTGTCATTATGTTCCACTTGACTTATGTTTAGGACCATCATAGAGACACAGGCACATTCCAATAGGGCCTCAGAGGACATGCTTAGGGTTGTAGATGTGGCACAAGCTGACATGTGTGACTGCCTCTGCTGTGTGGCCTAATCAGTGGATCTGATGAATGACACAGTGAAATAGGTAGTTTTCTATGATGGAATATTTGCTGGGAGAGTGACAGCATCCGTGTGGATGTAGGTCAGCAGCAGCATCTGCTGTTAGCCAACATGGCCATGCCCAGTCATGCTCCCATAGTGGCAATACTTCCACTGCTCCATCAGTGGTTGAGGTGTGCACATCCAGACATGGTAGGCCACAGGGTCATGGTACTGGCACACTTGTGAGGAGAGTTCATCCAGCAAACACCAGTAATATTCAGGTAGCACCAGCACATCTAACAGTGTGCATGGACATGCCAGTGCAACTCCTGGCAGATCACATTCTCACAGTTGGGGGTGACAACAATGAACTGTTAACTCTACCATGCATGGCTCACATCTGTCTGACATGCCAGGATGTAGAGCTAGGACAGAGCTTGGCTGTGTTCTTGCAGACACTCACAAACTTTTCACTTTAAGTGCCCATACAGAAACACATGCATAACAAGTTCATGGATCTTTTGTGAGGCTTACAGCTCATTCTGTCTCATTGGCCATTTGATAATTATCTAAATCTGTACCTGTCTGTCTTTCTTACTCACATGCACTCACTACCTTTTGTGTCAGCGTTGGCCTACTGCCTCCCCCCCAACAATACCCTGTGCAAATGATGACAACTGTGCTATCTCCTTGTTTCTATCTTTTGGATTCGGGGATATATAAGTCGTTTTTTGATGCACATAGTGCATAGCTGACTGAGTGCTTAGTATATATGTGTTTGGGATGCTCTTTTGAAAGTTGTACTGCTTTCTTAAAGGATTTGTATTGTGTGCATCTTTGATGCATGAGGCCTATAAGTTGATAAAGAGCAAGCATCTATTGACATAAGTCAGTCCTGTCACATATTGATGTCATTGTTGCAAAATTTACACACCTTCCACTTAGGTACATTAGCAAGTAACAGCATGCAAGGATCTGCCATTCATTTGTATGTTTACCCATTTATTTTCCTGTTCCAGGTTCAACACTTACCTTGATAGTCCTGTGGTTAAGTGTTTTAATTCTGGGCTGACTCTGTGTAATGCTAACAGTATACATCTATTACGTGGATAAGTAAAGGTTGTGAGCCTTATCTTACATCAATTTTACTGTATGTATGTGCATAGGCTGAAAGTTGTACCCCTTAGATGGTCAGCATGTGTGGTATCTGTTGCCTCTTGGCCAGGATGAGGTTATATTATACACGCCTATGTCTACCTACACACAGTGGCTAGTATCTCCCCCTATGAGTCCTCACCTGCATGTGGCTGTGGTGACCTTGCCAATGATGGTGGGATGTGTGCCCCTTCCCCTTGGTGTTCCTCTTGAAGCTGTTATCTCAGGATAATATTGTGAAGGATAGCACAGACAGTAAAAACTTCAGCACAGATACTGGTATCGTACTCCAGGGCCCCCGTGATGTACCTAGGCAGTGGAACCCTGACTTGAGCAGCCCAAACACATGCTCTGTGACATCTTTTGTTTGAGCATGTGCCTCATTATTGCATTCTTTAGTGGGTGTTTGTGCATTTCTGATGGGAATCATCAACTATGGCTGAGTGCAAACCCTACATCACCCAGTAAATGACCTTGTTTGATATCGCCCCATAGAAAACCTCCTGTAGAGCTGAGAGTTGTGCCAGATATGGGAGTCGTAGTAACGCTGGGATTGCCAGCACATGCATTCAGGATAATTCCATTAGCATTACACATGATCTGGCAGTTAATAGAGTAGAAGCCCTTTCTGTTTATGTAGACCCTTCCATGTTCCCCAGGTGGTGCTTTGATCTCAATGTGTGTGCAGTCTATGGCACCCAGGACTTCATGGAAGTGTGCTATGGGGTAGAAATCCTACATGGTTGTAGCTCTGCCCTTGGGGGTATGGTGAAATGTATGTAGTCACTGGCAAGCTGTATCATAGCATTTAGGAACTGATGTAAGATTATGGATGCTGATGCTTGTGCCACCCCCAGCATGTCCCCTGTTGGTTTCTGGAAGGTTCCTGTAGCTAATACTCTAAATTCTACACATACCTTAGTCTCCACAGGTATTAGTTCCCCTCGGTTTGTTCCTACTCTCAGTTGAGGACAACAGAGGTTGCAGAGTTCCTGTAGTGTCTCTCTATCCACCATGTAGCACTCTACTATTTCAACCTCATGCAGACCATGATAAGTTAAACAGGGTCTAAACACCCTTCTCCTTCTTGGCTGAGGTCTATCTGCAGCAGCAGCAGCAGAATAGACTTGGGCCTGTTACACGTACACATGCAGAAGAGCAACAGCAAGCCTTCACATTCTTTCTGTGTAGAGTAGTTTCCATGGCTGTATTCCAATAGGTTTTGGAATTCAAGGCCAAAACCTGCACTGAGTGTACACAATTGCTTTGTAGCTTGTTGAATAGATCCTCCCTCTTGGATTGGCTGATTCGCATACAGTTCAGCTGCTCATGTTGTAATAAGCATGCCACGATGTTTACCGGCTTTGCGCAGCTCTACATGCTGTGTAGAGCTGCTTACTGAATACAAATCAGTGCGATACCATGGCTTTAATGAATCTAGCCCATAATGTAATTCAAAAATCTTCTAGGTTACTGAACTGCATTAGGTTGTCTGAGCATGGTGTTGAAGCTGTATGAGGACTCGATCATTTATTTATTTTATTTTATTGCATTTGTGTACTGGGATGGTCCACTGGGCCTAGGAGAGCCCATTTTCAGTGAAGGCCCAGGGAGAAAATCTCCACATAGATTGAGCAGTACATACATGAAATAATAAACAGTACAGCGTATATACAGTTACAATACTTGAAATAGAATGAGCACAGGTGCAGAATCAACAGGACATATTTACAATGTGAGTTAGGTTACAAGAACTAAACAGTACATAGATGCATATAACATACAGTATAAAGTATAATCAATCACACTGCTTGAAATAGTATGAGCACAAAGTACAAATTACTTACATACACAGTTCATATTTGCTTTGTACAATTCCATTATGCAAATAGAGTATCGGTTGAGTGATTATTAAGTGATGCAGGTTTGTAGACATGATCAGTGGAATCTTGTGAAGACAGAAAAGTGCATGTGAAGTCAGTTATGGTAAATGAGAGATGCAGGTGTAAAATGAAATAAGGTATAGAAGATAGAGGAAGAAGTCAGGCTTTGGGGGGTGTTCTACTGGCACATGTACAAATCCAAAGAGAGGAGAGGTGTTGTCTAAGGGTGTTCTTAAAAAGGGCAAGATTGCTGGTGGTTCTGATTGAAGGTGGAAGGGAGTTCCATAGTTTTGAGACAGTATGAGAATACAGCATCTGACCAGCTGAGTGCTTTGGCTTATTTACTGTGAGCAGTAGTTTGTTTTCTGATCTAAGAGGTCTGTTTGGGTGATACAAGGTCAGCAGGGAATAAAGAGAGGGCAGGCTGATGGTCTGTATATGAGTTTATGTGCGGTAGCTAGTTGTAGATATGTGATGTGGTGCAGGAGTTCGAGCCAGTTTAGTTGACACAGGGATGCACAGTGGTGGGTTGAATATTTTACATTAGTTACAAATTTAGCAGCTTTGTTGTAGCATTAGTCTAGTTTGATTTTTCAGGGAAGACTGGATGTTATTAATGATTGGTAAGGATCATCATGCCTGCATTTATCACTTCCAGGAAGAGGAACATAAATATGAAGCAACTAGCCTTTCAGGAGAACTTTATTTATGTATTCTGTGTTGACCATGGTAGTCTCACTAGGTTAGTAGCCTCTTGTCAGTAGAAACCTGAGGTGGTATTTATATTACTTGGGGAAATTTGGCCAGGGCATTGGGAAACTTCACCTACTCTTTTCCATAGATGCATCCATCTGAGCTACCACCAACTCAAGCAGAGGGAACCTTACTTTAACATTTCATCTGAAGGCTACACAACCAGGAGTGCAGCACCCACTTATACTGCAATACTAGCAATTGACCTACCTGATGTGGGAACAGAACCTACAGACTTCTGCACTAAAGGCAAGTGTGCTATCTGTTGTGCCATTGACACTGCTAAATGCAATCTTTCTTCCAAAGGAAACTCCAGTCAGTCATCCCTCAAAGAGAACAGAGGACGGTTTTCTGCACCCACTATCCTGAATAAGGTAGGTACTAGGCAGACCACCCCTGACTCTCCATACCTGTAGTACAACTTCATGTATATGTGGAACTGAGTATTACAGGCAGTCCACCTTCCCACTTGACACTGCTTGCAGTACATGCTTCTACATACAGATGGAGTTATCACCTTGTTGGAGGGTACATTTAATGTACAATACCAAATTAATTTGCCATGGTGGGCCTAGTTCCATTTTTTGAGTTGGATATAGGACTATGGTAGTTCTCATTAACATATGATGACTGGAGACTGGTGGAGTTTTATCTTTTAGAACTGAGCATAGGGTAACACAGTCAACTGGAAGTGTTACTCCAAGTCGAAGGCTCTTGTAATTTGGCCCCTAGTATCAATAGGCCTGTTTTTACTAGTACAACACAGTGGCACAAAGGTATTGTTGTCATTTCCCCAGCAAGAGATTTTCTGGTTTGATTCTCAGTCAGGGTGTTTTCAGCACAGAGACTGCATGTCCTGCCTTTGTTCACTTAGGTTTTCTCCTGGTGCTTTTGTTTCCTCCCACATTCCAAAGGTATGCAGTAGGTACACTGGAAACTCAAAACTGGTCATAGTGTGTTTTTGTGTGTGTGTATGTGTGTGTGTGTGTGTGTGTGTGTGTGTGTGTGTGTGTGTGTGTGTGTGTGCGTGTGTGTGTGTGTGTGTGTGTGTGTGTGTGTGTGTGTGTGTGTGTGTGTGTGTGTGTTGACACTGATACCAGATGATGGTCACTGTTGATGTGACACCCTGACCCCATGTCAAAAATTGGAAGAAGGGGGTTGCAGATGGACGTAACTAAATCATGTACATGAAGATATGTAATCACTATTTTAAAATGCATCATCATATTGCCTACTCCTTCAATTACACTCGTCCACAGAACTGCAGTGTGGAGAATCCTTTAGTCAACATTTTCCCTAAAAAAGATATTTTAAAGTAATGACTTCAAGATGTTCAAAGAATGCCTTTTGTAGGATTCCGCTGCTTTAAGCTAGTCACGATACTATCTGTGAGACAAAGAGGTCATGCTTTGTACTGTTTTATCACATAGAAAGCAAATTTATTCTACTTATTCAGTTTCACTGCTTTCTTTCTTGCCCTTATCAGCCTGCATTTGAGCCAAACCTTTTGGCAAGTTTAGCTTTCTTATCTCTTGTCCCAAATCACCACTCCTTCCTTTACTGTTTCATCTGAGACCCAAATACCACACCTAACAGACGTTTCCTAAGCACAAAACAATACTGCATAAATACTTCTGTGTATCTGTGAAAATGACCCAAGTGCAGGAAGAAATAGCATTACTAAAACAAGTCCTTATCATCAAATATTTTCTGATAAATAGTACAAATTATAAATGTTAAACTAAGAACTTTGCATATATTACTGTTTCTGTATAATGGAAACATCTATCACCATAAATTGTTACTGCACATTTTGTTGCTATATTGTATGTGCCCAGACCTCCTGTAACACAAAATCTAACTTAGAAACTATATTTAGTAACAAAGCAAATGTGGGCACAACATGCCTTACTGTACATCGTGGTATGATGTTTTGCTTGTGTACCGTACAGAAAGACTTTGCTTGCAACCTCATTCTTTCTACTACCATATTCTATTATATGTGCAGCAATATGTGCAATGTTCCACTTTTCATACCAAAGCTACTAAACATATATGAAAATCTAAGAAGTTCTATGTACCCTGTGAATAAAAACTAAGAGATATGTAATTATTAAATCAGAGAAGGTATGTTTGCAGTATCCAAAGCAAATGGGTTGTAGCCATAATGCTTCTTTGTAAATAAAAATAGATATTTTTCCCCTAAAGGAAAATGTGATGCATGTTGAAATGCAAAATGACAGTAACTTCTTTTAATACTTGTCTGACATGCATAATTAAAAAGGAACAAAATACGGTATCAGTAATATATAATCATTTGTAAAGGGAGCTTATTCACAGACTACATTGATCTGCCATCAATCCCATAGAGGACAGCTGGGTAGTTAGACTGACAGGACAGATGAGGAAAGGGAAAGACATATGTAGGTGAGTTACAGGTAGAGGGAGTGTTATTGAGGAGGTCTCTGGTAGGATAAGGCAGGTATGAGTAGTTGCATAAATGAAGCAAAAGAAAGGCTGGAGAGAAGGACTGCAAGGTGATCTGACTGCCTACTTAGTCTCTGGTAGTGAACATAAACTCCCACCTGCTCTCCCTGACTTTTGTGGGTTAAACTGGTAGACACACTCCCATCTGACATCCCTTGACATTTGCAGGTTATAGGTGTAGCAGGCCCCCTACTACAGCATTCTTGGCTACTGTCAATAAGATATCCATAACATGCAGAGGTGGCCATAACAGTGGGATGGGAGAGGGTGGAGGTCCTGGCTTGGACAATACCAGTATTGGTAATGATAAATAATAGGCTGGCTGTGTGGTGGGAAATATTGTATTTGTATTTGTGGGGGATGCAAATACTGATTAAAACTTGATTGAGTATTTCAATTTTAATCAACTATTCAAAGTCAGTATGTGAAATCAGAGTTACCCTGCATGCATTTCTGTGCCTGTAAAGAGAATTTGTGTCCATTATTTTCTGATATAATTTAAATAGTTTGAAATAGGGTGTTGATTTTTAATTGGTTCTACACTTCATCAAACTTATATGTTTAATGTATGCAGAATAAGCTAAAAATAGATGATGAGGCAGATTCAATAAACCCTATACGGTCTGCTAAGACCATGTACGTGTCATGCCATGATGCTCACAAGGTAATGTACTGTTTTGTGTAGAGCCATGCAAACACGGTAAACGCCATGGCATGCCAATTACTGTATAAGCAGCTGAATTGTATGCTAGTCAACCAATCCAAGATGGAGGAGCTATTCAACAAGCTATAAAGCAACCGTGTAGACTCAGTGCTGGTTTTCCCCTGCAAATTCCAAAATCTATTGGAATACAGCTACAGAAAGGAGTCTACACAGAAAGAATGTAAGGGGATGCTGTTGCTTTAATTCATGTGTATGTGGACTAGGCTGAGGTCTATGCTGCTGCTGCTGCTAATCGACCAGAGCCAAGAAGGAGAAGAGTTTTCAGACCCTGTTTAAGCTATCACAACCTGCATGAGGTGGAAATTGTAGAGCACTACAGGGTAGATAGAGACACACTACAGGAACTCTGCAGTCTCTCTCGTCCTCATCTCAGACCCAGAGCAAACAAAGGGGAACCAATACCAGTGGATACAAGAGTATGTGTAGCACTTAGAATTTTAACCTTTCAGAGACCATGGCTGATGACTCCCATCAGAAATGCACACACACCTGCTGAAGAAGGCCATAATGAGGAACACGCTTAAACTAGAAATATCATAGACTGTGTGTTTGGGCTACTGAAGTCATGGTGCATGTGCCTAGACATATCTGGGGGAGCCCTGCATGTTCATGTACTGAAATCTTCACCATCTGTGTCATGCTTCTCATGTGGGAATGAGCAGCTGTTATGGGTGTAGGCAGACATAGGCATGTTCAAAATGCACTTGCATTGGCTAAGAGACAACGCATATCACACTCACTCACCACAAAAGGGGATAAAACCATAATCTGATGCACATACATATAGGAACATTGATGCCAGGCAATGCTCAGAACCTTTAACTACCCATGTAATGGCTTTGTACTCATAGCAGGCAGACTCAGCTCTGAAACTGTACCAACTGCTGAATTTACAAGGTAGTTTTGAACCTGGAGTATTAAAAAAATGAGTAATAATACAAATGAATGGTATATCCTTGCATCCTGTTACCTGGTAATGTAAATAAATAAAAGGTGGGTGATTTGTACAGCAATGATTTCAATATGTGACAGCAGAGACATATGTGAATAAATGTGTTCTGTATCAAATAATATGCCTCAGGCATCAAATATTCACACATTCATACCTCTCAAAAGTACTGATGTCACCGAATGTCCTCAATTTTGGCCATGTACTTTCCAACGGTAAATTGTTAGAGATATGTTAGAAATTAATGAGACACATTTCAGTTTCAGACTAGGATTGACAGAGAATACAAAGATACTATTTACTTTGTCACAACATTTGGTTGCTTCAGCTTTGAAATTGTAGAGCAAATAAAATACCATTGGAAATACTTGTGCTCTTTGAAAAATCTGTCTACATGGCTTAATGATAGGTTGGGAATTTCCTATAGAAGGGGTAAAAATATACAAAACTTTATAGTAAGAGGAAGATTCTGTATCCCATCCATGAATTTAAGCTATAGTCCAACTATGAGGGGTACCTTTAGTTGTGGTAAATGCAAAGCTTGTAAATTTGTGGTAAGAAGTTTCCTGAAGATTAATAACGTCCCTTTTGAAACATGGAATAATTTTACCTGTGACACTGAGGGTGTTGTCTACGCCCACAGATGCCTGTGCAACTGATTCTACATTGGGGAGACTAAAAGGACATTTAAAGTCAGATTACTAGAACATGTAAGGGACATCAATAATGAAAAGGAAGAAAGTTCTGTAGCAGTACATTTTCAGAAATTCCATGAAGGTAATAGTGAGGGGTTACAAGGGATGGTTTTAGAGAAGATCAATGTGTCCTGTTTTGATATACCCCTTCTTAAAAAACAGCTTTTATTTAAAGAATCAGTGTATATTCTAAAATGTAATACTCTATACCCATATGGGTTAAATGAAGAGCTAAACTGGAGAATGCTAATTGAAATATTTAATTGTTTGATTATCAATTGATTATGGTATTTTAGGCAAGCTGTGTACCAGGATTTTTACTCCTTGAAGGCTTTTGTGCCGAGATGTCAGAGACAGAGATTTTTTAATAAACCTGTGTTGGATCTACTGGCTGGTTGTATTTTCATTGTTTCAGACTTCATAACCCTCAGAAGATTTTTTAAAAATACTAATGCAAAAACTGTTTTGATTCTATCAACTGTATAACTTTGTAAGACCAAAATATGTAAAAAGTCTCCCAATTGTTCAGCCTTTGTCACTTTTATTTATGGCTTGGTCCAACTTTGTTGCTGTAAGAGTGGGGGAGGCACGTACACATTACAAAACCTGGTAAGAAAGCAGTACAATTAACAAAACAACATCATAAACACAGATATACTAAGCACTAAGTCAGCTATGCATCTTGAGCAGCAGACACAAAGCTTATGTATCCTTGAATCCAAAACATAGAAAACAAGGATATGGCACAATTATTATCTGTTGCACAGTGTGGTGTGTGTGTGTGTGTGTGTGTGTGTGTGTGTGTGTGTGTGTGTGTGTGTGTGTGTGTGTGTGTGTGTGTGTGTGTGTGTGTGGTGGGGGGGCAGGAAGCATAGGCTGATACAAAAGGTAAGTGAGTGCTTGTGAGAATTAAAGAGAAACAGACAGACATTTGGATAAAACAACAAGTGGCCACTGAGACAGAATGAGAACACAGCCAATCTCTGTGCTAGCTCCACATTTGTGTATGTCACACAGGTTTGAGCCATGCATGATAGACGTGGCAGTTCATCACAAATACCCGACATGAGACCTAGCTCTGCCAGGAGTTGCACTGGGATGTCCATGCCCACAGTCAGATGCACTGCCGATACCTGAATGTGACTGATGTCTGCTGGACGAGCTCTCCTTATGAGTATGCCCAGGACCATGACCTCATGGCCTGCCACATCTGTGTGTGGATGCCTCAACCACTAACAGAGCAGTGGAAGTACTGTCACTATGGGATTGTGATCGGGCATAGCCAAGTTAGCTAACATCTGATGATGTGGCTGACCTACACCCACATGGATGCTGTTCCCCTCCTATCAGACATTCTGTCACAGACTCTGCCCATTCCAACATGTCATTCATCCAATCCTTTGAATCAGCAACAGGTTGGAGGAGGTCACACATGTCAACCTGTACCACATCTAAAACTCTACATCATATTTTATTGGAGGACCTACTGGAACATGCTCTCCCCCATGATGACCCTAAATATACATTGAGTGGCACAGAAAGACACACTTGGATCAGGTGGCAGATGGACAGCAGGCCTCATCTGAGGACTCCTAAAAACCCTTCTGAGTGGCATCTTACCTACACTTTGGCTATGGCTAGAGTCAACAGGCACTGAAGCCACAGTATCCCCACTACCTTGATTGAGCGTCTCACCCTCAACCTGTCCAATATTTGAGGGCTCACTAGAATGAGCTGGAGTAGGTCTACTGGCTGTGTCTGTTGGAATTCCAGGGGATGTCTGAATGTCAACCTCAATGCCATATTAAACCATTAAACCCCCTGACTGCACCTCTGTTTGCCCACCATTATCATCAGAGTCTACCGATACTCTGACATCAGGTGGTAAGAGTCCCACAATTCCACTGTCAGGATCACCTGTGATAATAAGCAATAAACACAGGAAAGAAATTAATGCCTACACTACTATAGTCCAATATATGCTATCAAACTAACAGTGGTACCACTATTACAGACTGTACCACAATACACACAACAGTATTGACACCCACTTCACACATATGGATAAAATAAATATGTCTTTGAACTGCTTATCAGTACTGACATAAAAATGTTTGGCTTACCATATGCAAATTATTCCAGGTTTCCTAAGGAGGATGGTCCTGGAAGAGGTTAAGCAAAAGGTAAGGACACAAAAATCACAATTAACAGTAACACAGGGGGTTAAAAAATTTGACCCTTTATATGTCCATTAACAATACTTTCAAGAAAAAACTTAGATGCTATGTCCACCCCAAGCACATTTGTAATCAACCAGAATGTATTGCTAACTGTATCAATCTACAACTTGCCCCCCCCAAAAAAAAATATGTTAAATGGAACTTTGGTATTGCTGTCAATATTTTACTATACAAGAAATATTTAACAACTGAGATAGGTAAACCTACCTGGAAGCTCCTCCTGGGACATACTTGTCCTCCCTGAAACAGCAGCACCAACATCAATCACATGCTGTTGTGCACTTTCCATTCAGCTCTCTCAATCCCTGACAATGGACAGGAACTCTTCATTTGGTGTCAGTGGTGGCTCTGTAGCAGCCCCCCCCAGTAGCCATCTGTCCACAGACCACCGCAGCTGCTCTCCTCCAGGCCAATGAAATCATGTCAGTGGTCCTATGACACACCTGATCATATGTCCTGCTCTGGCTGTTAACGGCATTTACATCATCCACTATCTGCTGCCAGATTTGCATTCCTTCAGACATATCCTCATGTCTTGTCTCAAGCAGAAAGTCACCATGTCACCTAAATGCTTGGAAAATGACTTCATTCTCAGCGTCACTAAAGAGGTGCTTGTGGAGATTGGGATGCCTGGTGCCATAGTCCTAGGTGACATAAAACACAAAAGAAAGATAATACACATAAGTATTACATAAATAAAAGTCCTGCTTAAATATAACACATAAAAGTTCAGTTTTTCAATGTTACCCACTTGAAAAACAAAAAAAACAGTCAAGATATTCAAATATAAAAAAAGGATTATGTGGTTGTAACATATTACAGTCACATACAAAGCAAGGCTAGATTCAAAACAAGGGGAGTAACAATAGCAAAGCAAACTTCTGTACAAAAATTTTGTTTGTGCCAACACAGAAATGGAACTTGGCTCCTCCACTTCTCAAAATAATGGGCAAATGACACATTTTGCTAAAAAAAACAAAGGGAATAAAACATCAGTGAACTGCTATAAGCGCTATCAAATAAACCGTCCCAACAACGTGTACACACTTACCACAGAACATCCAATTTTATGCATTTGACAGTCACCTCTACCTGTGACCAACACTCCCCTAGAGATTGCTATGGGCCATCCCAGAAGGCTAACCTCCCATGTCATTAACAATATAGGACATTGACATTTCACTGAAATAACAATAGAAGAGTGTAAAGAGAAATGGTTGTAACATTAACACTTGTGATGAAAGTTAATATATATGCGCATCTAAGAAAATAAAATGCTGTGACAAAAATGCTTATGCCATAAACGTCTAAGAAGATAAAAGTAGCATATATATATATATATATATATATATATATATATATATATATATATTTTTTTTTTTCATAGTGATGTGAATATATCCAGTTTATAACTAAAGATGCAATCATACCTTATCAAGATCAGTAGACTTTTGTGCAGATAAATACAAAGGAATAACAATCCTTTTCTTTGTTATTCACATAAACAAGTCTCCTCACCTTCAGGTTCTCTACCTAAATGTTTACCTTTTTATAGTATAGATTCAGGGCACTGAGCATGGTGAAGATGTAAATGAGGTGTGAACTCTTTAGAGTTGCTGGATCCCAAATTCTTGGGTCTGTGTGGCAGATGTAAACATAGTACAGGCACTCCCACAGTGTCTGTTGCAAATGAATTGCAACTGTGAATGATTAATGGTAGGGAGAAGGAAAAGACAACAGGAATTCAGACTCCCTTACCTCCAGTGGGTGTGTCAGCTAGGTTAGACTTACAAAGTGTAGAAGTAATTGTCTCAAGGTTTGACATGTAAGTAAGAAGCATACATTTCACAGTTTCTGTTCAGTAACATCCAATCTCCCTGCATTTGTTGACAGCTGTATATTATTGCCATTTAATATCCTCACACATTTTAACGGCAAATATGCCAAATGCCTTACAGACTGCATGTCTCAGATTACTGGTCAGATAAGGGAAACATGAGCAACATACACAGAGAGATAAGACAGAGCTCCCTTTCTGCAAGCAGTAGTCATAAATGTTTGTGTGATCACTCATTGAACTACATCTGAAATTAATACATGTAAAAACAACTCAGAAATGTACAACTTGTCATACAGTTTGTTAATACTGTGGATGATGTTGCAGTTCATGTATGCACAATGATTTTCATTCTCTGCTGCAAAGCTGTTTCAGTGGCAAAGAAGGATAAGGTGCCCTTATTTGTTTTGCAGGTTCATTGGAGTGAGAGTTTAAATCCAGACCTGTGTAAAATATTTTATGTGTACTGAAATAAATGTTGTAGTGCTGTTTGTTTAATAGATATCTTTTCTTCCTGTCTTCTAATTTTTCTTTTTTCTTATGCCAGTATTTGTGAGGTGAGCTGCTTGGCACAAACATGGAAGATGCAGAAACACAATAAGTGTCATGTAAAGTACTTCTTTGTTGACCAATAGATCAACTGAACCCGTGAATCTTTTGTGTGTGTAAAACATCTGGTAAGCACATTGATCCACACAACATGTACTACCACACAACATATACTATCTGTAGATCAGTGTTCAAGTTCCACCTTTGTTCTTTAAGGATGAAACCTAGTAAACAGTACTCACAAGGCTAAAATAAAGTTAGCTTTGCTTGTCTTGTTTGCACAATGGTAAGCATCGTGCAAATTTAGAGTAATAGCCCAAACATGAAACAGGCAGAACACCTACAGACAAGATGTTTAGACATTCTTAATTTCAAAAAGGATATACTGTTGCATTTTTGGCTTTCCATCATGCAACACTGCTTACCGATGTTACACAGAGGTTATCAACTCTTCCAACACATGCAGGTCTAGAAAACTTGCAGGGAGGAAGCAGACAGTCAACAATTTCAAAACTGATACATTCTGTCAACTCTGCTGGGCACCACACAAGCATGCTAAGAGGTGTTGCACACCAGTTAACATACAGAAGTTTAAAACAAATAAGAAAATATACAACTGTTATTTAACTATTCCTGTGGCAGCAGGTGTAAGTGTAGGGCTGTAATGCAGATGGTCCTTGGTTCTAATACAGGAAGTGCAACCTATTTTATTGTTGTGACAATTCAGTTTATAGCACTGAACAGGAAAATATCCATAATTAGTTCAGTATTCCTGTGGCAAGAGGTGTAAGTGTAGGGCTACCATTCATATGGCCCTGGGTTCTAATACAGCAAATTCCAAATATGTTTACTGTTGTTCTATTTTGCATTATAACCATTTATACATAATTATAAATAATAATAACAACTCATGGCAGTGCAGCTCATATGAATTATATGTATAAGGGAAAAGGCCCCCTTACTGTGTTTTGAAGGTTCAGATGTATGACTGAGGATATGCTATCTATGATGTTTCTATACATATAATTCTGCTATATGGACTTGGAAGGCCCTCACACTTCAGTATGACATATACACAAATGAATGTATAAACATTAGGTTAGGAACCTGGGTGGGAATTCCCGGATATGCTCAGAATTAGTTCAAAATGACAAAAAATACACTGAACCCACAGACATTGCCAACATCCTAGCTGACAGGTTCAGCGCAAACTTCTCCCTCCCCACTCCCCACCAAAAGGGCGAATATCTATCCCAGCAGAGTGCTGCCCCCTGACATCTCAGATGCTCAGGTAAGAGCTGCCCTCTCCAAAGCAAGAAACACAGCATCAATGGGACCAGACGGTGTCCCAGGATGCGTCCTACATGAACTCCAAGAAGAGCTAAACCCAAACCTAAAACTACTGTTCAATCTCAGCCTTACTACAGGATATGTACCCAAAGAGTGGCGTACAGCAACAGTGGTCCCTCTCCACAAAGGTGGTGCCTCAATGGATCCTGGAAACTATCGCGCCATAAGTCTCACTAGATTGGTCTGCAAAGCTATGGAAAGGATCATCATGGACCTTATAAGTAAAGATATTGGGGGCCTACAGACACTGGATCCTACCCAGTTCGGCTTTGTTAAGGGCAGATCCTGCCTCTTAAACCTGGACGATTTCTTTGAAACAGTCCCCAAGGCCATTGACAAGGGGAAGGTGGTCCACACAGCCTACCTGGACCTCACAAAAGCCTTCGATACAATACCCCACTCGGGCATTATATATAAGCTCACCAGCTTAAATATAAACCCCTATGTCACTAGATGTGTTGCAAACTGGCTCAAGGACAGAACCCACGTGGTTAGAATAGCTGGAGCCATGTCAGACTCCAAACCAGTTACAAGTGGCATCCCACAAGGCTCAGTCCTGGGACCTCTCTTGTTCGGTATATATTTCTCGGAGGTACAGGCCAACATGGAAGGACTGTGGCTGACCAAGTTCGCAGATGACTGCAAACTGGGTGCCATAATAGTCTCTCCAGCCGACACAAGCATCCTCCAAAAGGGCCTCATAGAAACAGACAACTGGTGCCAGAGCCACGGCCTCAAGCTAAACGCCAAAAAGTGTATAGTCATCCCCTTTGGCAAAAACAAAGTGCCCACAAATTACCACATAGGTGGTAATCCATTAAGTACAGAAGAAGTAATTAGGGACCTGGGGACCCAAGTTGATAGCAAGCTCTCATTTGACAACCACATGGCCAAAGTGGTTAGAAAAACATTTTATATAGCCCACCTAATCATGAAGGGATTCACATCTAGATCAGGGGAGGTCATCGTGCCTCTTTACTCATCCCTCATCAGGCCCATAATTGAGTACAATGCCCCTTTTGGGATGTACCTTACCAGACACCTGCAGCAACTGGAAAGACCCCAAAAGTACCTCACCAAGAGGATCAAGGGGCTCAAACAGATGCCGCATGCTGCCCGGTTAAAGAAACTCCAGCCCTACTCAGTGGCATACCGCCTGCTCAGAGGCGATCTGTGCCTGATGTATAAAGCCATGTCCAACCCAGAATTAATGGACATGCTGCACCTCAGAAAGTCCAAATCCCATCGAGCTACACGCTCGAGGGACTTGATCCTCAGCACTGAAATAAATAGGACATGCTGGAGGGACAGATTCATAACCCAGAGGCTCCCTTCACTCTGGAATAAAATCCCAGTCCAGGTTAGGCAGAGTCCCTCATTGACTCTCTTCAAGAGGAATCTTGATGAGTGGATGGGAGATCGTAGGTTTACCCCGGGTATCACTTCTGTGTCACTGTTAGACAGAGGCACAGTATACTAACCTCGAAAAAGGGCATAGCAAAATTAATTTAAAATGGGTGGCGAATGCCATACACACTCTGGCTAGGCTTATAAATGCCCTAGGGTAGATAGCCTAGTATGAACCTATGAACCTATGAACAAAAAGGACCTTGTCAGGTCACACATACATGTTTAACATCGCAATATGTTATCTATATTTATAAATAATCCATGATTACATCTGAGAAACACTTTCTATGGCAAAGATGGAAAATCACCACTGTAGAAGAAAATGTTTTGTCTCTTATGCATAGGTTTGTATCCTACACTGTAAAAATCAATTTTCTCGTGAAGTTTATGCCTCCAGTGCATGTTTGTGTAGTTAAATCAGCTAATAGTAACAGCAGCAAATAACCCTAAAACTAATGTCAAGTGTCAGAGTAACATTCAAATTTCCAAAACTGCTTTCCTCTCTATTTGGCACTATTGCCCTCTGCTTAACATCGTTCAAACATGGTTGGCATCATTGCTGATGCTTGTGCTTTACCAGTAACTGCAATAACAGGAATTGGCAGGAAATTATTATTTGCTATTTCAGTGTTTTCTGGTTAGTCATGTCTGGTGTTAGAGGTGAAGGTGCCCAATTATGGCACAGAGGTGAGGTATTGAGGAGTCCAGAATCTTTACTGGACTCCTGGGAAATCACCACAACCAAAGGCTTTTACATAGGAACTATACTGGCTTCCAGTACAAGTCTGCGGCTTGGAATAGTCTAGCCAAGGCTACATCCAGTGCAACTGGAGAACAGTGTAGGCACCACTTTAATGATCTAAACAGTTGCATGAGGGATACACTCAACCAATGGCTGTATGAGTTCAGAACTAGCAACATCACACAGTTGCGTAAGTATGCAAATAAAGAAAATCTATTATAGATAGAAAGCTAAATATAGGCAAGACTGGTATGCATAATACTCTCTTGTTCTCTTCTTTTCTTTTCACAGCTAATTCAGAAACCAGTGTGAATAGGCAGGCCCACGCTGAGCATCTAGAGATACTGAGGGAAGTAAGTGGTATATATGTGTGTGTGTGTGTGTGTGTGTGTGTGTGTGTGTGTGTGTGTGTGTGTGTGTGTGTGTGTGTGTGTGTGCATGTGTGTGTGTGTGTGCATGTGTCTACCTGTCTGTCTAGTCAGAAAAGCATAATTGTGTATCCTGCAGTTACCACTTCAATCCCATGGACTACCAATATTTTTTAGTTGCAAATGCCTACACATCTATTTCATGCAGGCCTCCCAACATCTTCTCTCCAATATCCAATGCTAATGTCATCAACTGTAAATTGTCCTGCAGCCTTGTACAAGTCAGAGTTGTGTTTGGGTACTTGTGTAGAGTACTGAGTTGTCTATTCTGTTTACTTAGGTAGGGGTTTAAATGTCAGTGCAGTCAGCTTGGGTGTATGTTTGAGCACTTGCTTTATATTAGAAAGAACAGTTTATATCAACATGTGGGGCACTGCCATTACCATTTTCCTTTCACCAGACATTGCTGAAGTCATCACCTATGAAGTGTTGCCTGTCATTCTCCAAGTCAGACTTGTGCAGTGGCACTTGTGTTAAATACAGAGTTCTCCAGTTCATATACTTAGATAGGTGGGAGTTCTGTTCTCACTGCAGTCAGCTTGTGTGTGTGTGTGTGTGTGTGTGTGTGTGTGTGTGTGTGTGTGTGTGTGTGTGTGTGTGTGTGTGTCTAGTCAGAAGAACATAATTGTGCATCTTGCAGTTACCAATCCAATCTCATGGATTGCCAGTACTTTGACAGTTGCACATGCCTTCACATCCATTCCATGCAGGCCTCCCAACATCTTCTCTCCAACATCCAATGCTAATGTCATGCACTGTAAAAGCCAGACTTGTGCCATAGCAGTGTCTTTATTTTTACCTTCTTAAATATGGAGTTCTCTAGTTGGTGTACTTAGATAGGTAGGGATTCTGTTCTCACTGCAGTCAACTGGTGTGTGTGTGTGTGTCTGTGTGTGTGTGTGCATGTACATGTGTGCGCATGTACGTGCACACGCGCATGTGTGTGTGTGTGTGTGTGTGTGTGTGTGTGTGTGTGTGTGTGTGTATGCATTTGTGCACTTGCTTGACATTAGAGAGAGTATTTTATATCCGCATGTGGATACTATTACTATCTTCCTCTCACAAGATACTACTGATGATAAAAGTCAGACTTGTGCTGTGGCACTTGAATTAAAAACTGAGTTATCTAGTCAGTGCACTTAGATAGATAGGGGTTCTGTTCTCACTGCAATGAAATGGTGTGTGCATGTGTGTGTGTATGTGTGTGTGTGTGTGTGTGTGTGTGTGTGTGTGTGTGTGTGTGTGTGTGTGTGTGCACATTTGTTTGTGCACTTGCTTGACATTGGAAAGAACATTTTACACCAGCTCATAGGACACTGCTCTTTCCATCTTCCTCTCACCAGACCCTGCTGATATTATCAGCTATAGTTGATTTACACATGTGGTGTATTTCAATCAGGGCAGAGTCAGAGACTGGCGTAGGCCAGCTGAAAGTCATCTCTTCCTATACGATACAGATTACAGTGACAGGGCTTTCAGTCTATCCACATATCTCATGGCATGGTTTGTAGGCCCTGTATTTTCTTGCTGAGAAACCCCTGTGGTCTCTCCAGCTGCTGCAGGTGTCTGGTGCGGTACATGCAAAAGGGAGAACTAAACTCAATTAGTGTTCTGATGAGGGTAGAATGCAGTATTGTTATAACATCCTCAGATCTGGATATGATGGCCTGAATGATAAAGTGCATGACATAGCCTTTCTATACCAGTGTAGAAACTTGGTGGTTGAAGTTCAGATTGCTATCTACCTGTGTTCCCATGCCTTGCATCACTCAGTTTCAGCATGAGTGGGTATCGTCAATACTGTAATTAGTGGGTAATTCCACTTTGCAGAAGGTAAAAATAAAGACACATTTTTGCATTTATTTGTAGACTGTGTGGCTTTGAAACCAATCATTTGTTTGTCTTAGCACCTCCTTTAGTATGTTAACATCATTGGTAGACTCAATATGCAATTGTCAGCACACTTGGTAGGCCAAAGGCTGTATACTTTATCGTGGACTTTCGAGAAATAGATTCCAAATAGTAAAGGGCCTAGCAAAGATTCCTGTGGTACGCCACTGGTGATGGCTCTACTGGTAGAGGTTGATTCACCAACTTTCACGGTACATGTTCTGTTGGTGAGCCAATTGGCTAACCATCTAGTGAAGTAAGGGTTAATCCCCAGCTGGTAGAGTTTCTCAATGATACCTAAGTAGGGGATTGTGTCAAAACCCTAGACCAGATCAAGATAGGCAGTATGCACTGTCTTATCTTTATCCAGGCCTATAACACACAATCAATGGGCTGTGACAACATCACTGATCACCTATAGCACGACTCAGAATATACACATACCTGACACAGTTGGATCCACACTTCAACACATCCTGCAGATGGAATATGTTCCCATAGAAAGGTGTACATCATGCATCTATCTGAGTCTGGGGGGCAGCACCTGATGCATGCATGTATAGACACATCCTGACTCTCCTCATCTGTGAGGTAGACCAACATGTCATCATGGATGTTTTCTAAATGGACACTGGTAATATCCTGGCTGTGTGCAAAAGATATCTATGAGTTTTTAATGCTAAAACAATGCCTGTTACATCTAACAGATGTAACAGACATTGCTGTAGCATTAAAATCTCATAGATGTCTTTTGCACACTGGTAATATCCCAGCTTTGTGCAAAAGACATCTATGAGTTTTTAATGCTACAGCAATGTCTGTTACATCTGTTAGATGTCCTCAAGAAGGTCTTCAAGGGCATGCATGATGACAACACTATCATCCTGTGGAACTTGACCAGGCCAAGGCATTTGACACAAATCCACACTGAGATATTAACTCAACACTGTCACAAGTGGCCATAAACACCTATATCTCCAAGTGAGTAGACTACTGGCTGACATATATGACATCTAAGTAAGTGACATCTAAATATGTTGAAGTGTGTGAGGTGATTTATATATTGAGTCCAGTGTAAGGTGCATGCATCAGGGCTGTCTGCTAGGATCTTTCCTGTGCATTATTTCAGTCACAGACATCAAGAATGACATACACATCTTGTGTCCAAACAGCTGTCTGGAGGACTGCAGATTGTGGGCAATCATTGGCTCCAACTAAGATATGACTATAATACAGACAGTATCAATGCACACCAAAGATTGCTGCCACAGCCATGAAAATACACAAGATAAAACAAAAACATGGGAGGATTTGTATGTTATTAAAACAAATGCAATACTCAATGCTAATGTTACATCACACCCCCATGAGCAGACCAAGTGGTATGTGACCTGTGTCCTTGGGGGTCTACCTGAAAACACCGAAAGTCCACAATGCCATCAACGAGAACACCGACACTGGAAGAACGACAACGGAGAAGACCAAAAGTTGAGAATCCCAACTCTGAGAACACCGACATGTTAAGGTAAGTGTGCGATAGAGCCGGACGTTAGGGTCAGGGTGTGGGTAAGGTAAGTGTGTGATAGTGATGGATGTTAGGGTAGGGTGCGGGTCAGGTAAGTGTGCGATAGTGACGGACGTTAGGTTTTGGGGGGTTAAGTGAGTTAGGGTTAGGGTGCGGGTAAGGTAAGTGTGCGATAGTGATGGACTTGAGGGTTAGGGGTGGATTAAGTGAGTTAGGGTTAGGGTGCGGGTAAGGTAAGTGTGTGATAGTGATGGACCTTAGGGTTAGGGTTTGGGTTAAGGTTAGTGCATAGATAGTTGTGTATGTAAGGTTTAGTGTAGGTTTGTAAGGTTTTTGGTGTGCTTGTGTTGTGTGTGTGTGTTTTTCAGGAAAGGTATTTGTTTTGTTGATTGTCAGGATTGTGGTTTGTCAGGCATGTGACGTTTCATGTTTTTGAACTTTCAGTTTTGTCATATCAGTTATTTCGTTATTTGTGTTTTGGCGTGTCAGTGTTATCAAGTAGACCCGTCCTTGGGTAGATGGTATGTGCAATGTCCACTAGCATGTTCCCACAGTGATGATTACTCCCTTGTATGTAACACAACTCCTGAGTATGTGCAGGACATCCACATCAAAGGCTATAACACCTCCATAGTTCACAGCCTTCATCACACCAATAACTGAGTGCAATGCACACTTCTTCACGTACCTCCTTACACATCTTCCAGTGAAGTGTAACTCAAGTGTGCCACCTTTGTCATAGCGAGCTCCCACACATCTTATTGGCCATACCTAGGTATTCTTTTTTGGTACAAACATTACTGTCTGATGGTGTAGAACCCCCATTAAGGTGTTATACCAGATGCATATGTGATACCTGTTGAGTGATGCACACAGTACATGCATAGCTGTTTGACAACATTGATGGCATGGGTTACATTTGTGACAGTGTGGGTTGTGCCATATGTATGCCATGCACACCAGGCAAATAGTCTGGATTTATCATAATGCTTTATACAGGTATAGCAGTGTCCCTCCTAATACCTCCAGTAGATGTTTGTTACAGTGTCAGGACAGTGTACTTGATTACCCTCAGAGATTGCTGACATGTCCTAATAGGTGTACAAGTGTGTTCATGCAGAACCATCTATGATCACTCAGAATCACATATGTTATGTTAGAAACATGAGATTACTGGTGGCATTATTCTGATATTATCCATGATTGTGCATACTTCTGTGTACTGTTGTCCATGAGCCTATAACTATGTCCTACTTGGTGGAGACCTCTGCTGACATTACAGTGATAGGCAAATCAGTTTGCACAACTTCACAATATGTACCTAACCCCTATTGTATATAACATATTTGATAGATGTCCTCTCTATTGCTCATGTCACACAAAGGCATCTTCTCCATTATTATGTCATCCTGTCTGAGCATCTACATAATATACATTTTCACTGTGCAGTCCATACTGTACCATGTCAATATGTAATTAGTGTTCTGCTACAATTGTCTTATGTTTACATGCCCTCTTCTGTTGTGCATTACAATGTTTCACCTGTACTCTTTCCCTGTGTTCATTACTACAATTCATCTGTGTGTCCCTATTCAATACTCACACTTCCCTGACTGTTTATTTTAAATGGCAGTCCATGTATCATTACAGATCATTTATGCAACTTTTGTACAGAATGCCTGAAATGGGATTTCACAATATTCTGCAATGTATACACTGTTCTATAATGCATTTAGACTATATACATTGCTATATTATTAACCCTGGTAACCACTGTGGCATTCTGCTCAATCCCGCAGACTGAATTTGTCCATAATTAATCAAGTTTAGATGTCTGCTACTGTCTGTGTTGCTCTACATGGTTTCCTGGTTGGCAACAGTGTTGCTGCTATGAAACTGCACTTGTTTATGGTTAAACATGGTGCATGGCAGGAATATGTAATTACTACTGCTGCTTACCATGCAAACACATTACCTCCATGCAGGCTTTGTGCGAAACTTACATGGAATTTATTGAATCCCACAATGTGTATGTGTCTGAATGTGTGCATGTGTATGAAAGAAGCATTTGTGTGAATATATATTTGTGTGTTCGTGCTTGTATGTGTGAGTATATGTGTGTGCGTGTGTGTGTGTGTGTGTGTGTGTGTGTGTGTGTGTGTGTGTGTGTGTGTGTGTGTGTGTGTGTGTGTTGGGGGATTTCTGTTTGGCATTATTTTATGGTATTTGGTGTGAGATTGGTAATAGTGGGTTAAGGAGTTTTTCCTTATTCCCCATTATTGTGCAATTTCAGAGTTAGTATATATATAAATGGTAGTGGGAAGTATGGGGGTGATGGAGGCTGACCATTCAAAAACATTGTTTTTTGATGGTTTGAACCATTTGCTGTTTTTGCTTGTTATATTAAAATTTTTTTTAGTGAATTTTGATGTTTCAGTGTAGACTTTTTGAAATACAAGTTGTAGCAACATGAAAAATGGTCTACATAACAGATTCAACAGTCACATGTTGCCACGCAAATAACACAGTTACTAGAGCATACAGTCTGTTATCTGCTTGTGAAGGTTCTTAAGCAATTCAGAGTGGTGAACATATTCATGTTCTAAACAAATTTGTACTTACAGCATTTCTAATATTTACTGCCACATTGGAAGAAAGGGAAAATGAATTAGATTTATTTATTTTTTTTCCAAAAAGGTAGATACGTCTGTAACTGAAGAAAGAGCTGTTTCATTATGTACCAATACTTTTAGTAAGACTATAAATGACTGCTATTAGCTTAAAAAATGTGCATATCAGGGGGAAAACAAATTATTCTTCGAGTTGCTATTTTTTTTCTGAAATAGTTGTGAAAGTCAGCTTTCTTTAGAAGATGTGTATGAAGTTTAGCTTTGAGTCCTCTACTTTATGCCCTCTAGTCAGCAATCTTTACTCAAGATTGTTAAGGCCTTGCTCACATTTATTATGATTGGTGAAAATCCTGTTTTCTTTAAAAGGTGAGATGTTGGGGTCTTGCCTGTTTTCTCCCAGGGTGACTAATAGTGGGTAGGGTTAAACAATTAGCTATGTTTGGTGTCATGTTCTGCTTAGCTGCTAGTTGCCATTGTATTGACAGACTGCAGATGAAAAAGTTAAAGTCAAAAATACATATAGGAAAGGATAAACAATATAATGAATCCGAGATGCAGCAGAATTCAGATAGCTAAAAAGAAGTAAACTGCTTTCCTTTGAACCTCAAATAGAGTCTTAAGCCTAAAAAAATATTCCCTTAAAAATATGCTGAAATTGTACATGGATATGAGGTGAGCAAACCTGGGTAAAGCTGAATCATTCTGGCACCTTTCCCATAAGAAACACTCTGGATTGCATCCCCTGATTTTATTTACAGATAAGTCTGAATGTGTTATTCAAGTCTCAGAACAGTGTTGATATATTATGAAAAGTTACATGTGCTGTCTGTATTATTTTGTTTATTTATTACTCATAGAAGAGCAGTGATCCACACTGACCTTTTTCATAATGAGCTCAGGATTGCTCAGAGTCACACAGTAGGAAAATAGAGACAACAGGATTCAAAGCCTAGACTATAGGGTGGACCTCATTAACAGTTAATAATAACCTTAATCCTTTGCACTCTGACAGGCTGGAATAAAAGTGAGTTCAGCCTTACGTGTTCTGTAGTATGCTTGAGAAGATTTTTATTATAAGAGTCAGGCCATTTTCTTTTTTATTCTTCACACAATGCTCTGTCTAATAATCTGAGGTTTTTACAGATTTTCTCTAAGTCAGCCATTGTTTTCAATGTAATCATTAAGGTGACCATTAAATTTCCCCATTTTTTGTTTATTAAGCAATTTGTCTAACTCATGTTATGATGACTTACATAACTCATGTCCAGAAAATTCCTTTGTAGTCACTATGCACTGATGCTACTCAACCAACAATTCTCACTCCTTCACTGTGGGGCTCCTCATTATACAAAGGCCTTTCCGGACCATTTCAGACAATAAATATACATACTGGCTGACTTTATGTGCAAAGTGAATATTCTCTCAAGGCTGTCTCTTCCAAATTAAAAAAAAAAAACAAATAAAAAAAAAGCTTACTTAATTGAAACAAAATCAGCAATTTTAGAATGGCTAGTAAATATGTTATGCAAATCAGTGGTATCATCACTAGTAGCAATAAAGAAGGAAATGCTGCAACTCTTCTGGCACACTGATAGAAGGTACTGTCCTGAGAGCAAAATCATAAAACAAAAAAATGCCTAAAACAAAATATTGTAAAAAAAAATTTGAAATTAAACCCAAAAGCACATTTCAGAAGAACTCACTATGTATTGCAGTGTGCAAATATTGAAGCAAATCCCCTTCATTTCCCTGGAGGGATGATTACCTCTTTTACCCCTGCTTTTTAAGTATTGTCAGTCTGTGGTCACACAGTCTTAGACATTAGTGAAATGTGCACATTTATATGATTCCAGGTACTGCACTAATCTCTCACTCCTGGAGAATGAATAATTAAGTGTGCAGGGTGGGGTGGGAGTGGTACAGCAGGGGTTTGACCTCTGTGTAGTCATGGGGTCAAATGTTTATAGTAGTAACAATGTCAATCATACCTCTCAACCTCTCAGGGCAAAAAAAAATTGGACAAAGCTTAAAATAATGGAGATACAAAGGTTCAAAAATAGGGACAGTTTTTAAATTTTACTCTTACAAACTTAGAAAGTTGATAGAATAAGAAAATTTGTATTAACATGCAATTTTTGAAGGAAATGAAGCCTGAAACTCAAATGTATGTCATTATTTAGAGACTTCAATCCTCAGTGATTTGCCAGAAAAATATAAATTTTATGATGAGCAAATCAAAAATATGAGGCAAAAATCTGGACATTCTGTGAAAATCTGAACACTTGAGAGGTATGATGTCAGTATGATAACAGCTCAAAGTTTTATGATCTTTCACTCAATAATACTGTTCTATTTTGGATATTTTATTTAAAAATTTTCAGTGTTAGAGAAACAGATACATGTTTCTGATCATAATTTACATATTCAATAATAGTGCCATGATAGTGATGAAGAAATGTATAAGCATATAAATATAAATAAGTGCAATGTGTGACTGTTTCATTTCAGGTGGTGAAATAAGAGTTACTAAAATGAGAAAGGAAAGCTGAGAGTTGGAGATGTAATAAGAAAATTAAGGCAAGCTGGTCACATATGTTTTTTGATTGTTTAATGGTTCAGAATTTTTGGGTAAAAGTTCGAAATTTTTTGAAAGCATTATGGAATGATACATCCATTTTAACAAAAGAAATGGTTCTCTTTAATATTCTTGGAACAGACAAACAAAATAAAGATTTTGCTTACCTAACTTGGACTATACTTGTGGTGGCCAGAAAATCTATTACAAGAAACTGGAAATCTTCAGAATCAGAATTTGAAGACTTTCTTATCCTCTTAAAGGAAGTAGCAATTAAAGAAACCAAAGTAAAATAGAGAAGAATTTATCCAAATAAATTAAGGAATAACCCTTGGTTGAAGGTTTTGGCCCTTATTGAAATGTCATCTTCATCTAATTAATTATTTGGACTGTTATTGGGATTTTTTCTTTTTATCAGCTTGTATCATTTATTACCTTTTAGATCTCAGGCTTATTGTATATATTGTAAATATATAGAATTTTGTTGAGTCTTTAAAACATGATTCAACTTATTCTTTTATTATATAACATTTCAAAGTTTGCCATTTTTGTAATCTTTTTTTCTTTCCAAAAAAAATTAATAAAAATATTTCAAGCCAAAAAAACCCCACACACATTAAAGAAACAAGCCTTCTATGCAGTGTTAACAATGGGGTTCTTCAGATTTGATCAGCAGGTTTATGGCTGTGATAAGCACTGAACTGAAACCACTGGTATGGGATGAGCTGGGTAGGCCTTCGGGGAATGACTTTCAGATTATGTCAAAGAGGTTGTGGAAAACCATTCTATGAGCCAGGAAATGTGGTTGGAGCATTGCTTAGACTGTTCTCAGCAAAGGCTGAAAGCTGACTCCAACTGGGTATCTATTTGTGAGGTGGAAGGAATATGCAGTGCTTTGTAGAACTCCTGAATTTGGTGGATATACCTTCTGTTAAGCAGGCTATGCCAGAAGTAGCTGGTGAGACTCAAACCATTTCCATTAATGAGGTCATTCCAGTGCTTAAAGCAGCTCTGTAGTGTCAAGGCTGTAGTAGTAGATGGCATTTGGAGGAAATAATGAAGGTGCTAGATAATCTTGGGGATTGTGGTTAATACAACATTTCAATGCTGAATGGAAGGCAGGAAAAGTACTTCCAGATTAGCAAACAGGGGTCAAGTACCCAATTTCAAAAATGGCATAGAGAGTTATGTTTTAAATAGAGGGATTATACTGTTCAGCCTCTCTGAGAAAGACTTTCCAAAGTGCTGGAAAGGATACTTATTTAATACTTTAGCATCTGATGTAGAAAGAGCAATGAAGATTCTGTATTATTTATTGAACAGTGGATCAACTTTTTGCTGCTGCATATAATTTAGATGGTATATGGGAGTTTGCCAGTCCTGTCGAAATTTGACTTGTGGACCTGGAAAGGGCATATTTTAGAATATCCTAAAATGTACTGTGGGAGGTGCTACAACAATCAAAGCTGTAGTTAGATCATCTAGTAGCCTGGTCTCTTCATTAAACATGTGTCTCCTCAACCCAAGATGAAAGCTATTCAGACTTCTCAAACTTGAGGACCACAAAAAAGAAGTTTTCTGTCTTATGTGCTTCTGTAACTTGTAGTAGCCTACCTTGCTACAGTTACTAGCATACGTTGAGCTTCAAATATAACTGTGAATGCAATATCACATTCATTTGTAAAACCACTATATCTTCTTGCTTCATAAATGAATGCAATACTATGCTCATACCCCATCAGCACCTATCAATTGTACCTTTAACAGCTTGTGTCCAGGACAGTGGCCCCAGTTATAGTTCTAAAAGCAATATGACATGCTGAGGCCACTGTTTCATTTCCATTTGTTCCTTGTATTTGTAGAGCATGAGTTGTGTCTGCATTCTCAATGTTAAGTCAAACACATTCAAAGTGTGCATAAGACTCTGTCAAGGATGTGGTTTGTCTCCCATTCTGTTCCTGATTTATATGAAATGGATAAACAATACAGGCAATGTTTGATGTCTATCCATTGCAGGATACAAGGGTTGCATTAATATTATTTGCAGATGATGTTGTCCTCTTGTCTTCAAATGACTGTTTCCTCCAGTATTCACTGGAGCAGTTTACTGATGAGTACAAAAAAGTTAAAATGAGAATAAGCACTTTTCAATTTAAATTCATGGTTTACTCCTGGAAAAGAAGGGATTGCTCTATGCATGTGGAGAGAGGGCAGGTATCTCACATGGAGGAGTTTAAGTATCTTAGGGGCTTGTTCAACAGTAATGTTGAGGGGATCAAGAGAATGACAGTGCAGCAGTACTGCAAGCACTGAACTGGACTATTAAGGTGAAGTGAGAGCTGAGTCCTAGGAAGAAACTGTCAGCTCACCAGTCTCCTCACCTATGATTACATATTATGGGTAGTGACTGAAAAGATGGGATCGAGAATGCAAGCAAAGGAAATTCATTTTCTTTGTAAAGTTGCTGGGCTTACTCTTAAAAAAAGTGCAGAGCATGGCAGTCAAAGAGAATCTTGATTTAGAGCCATCATTCCTCAGAAATGAGAGGAGGCAGTTGAGATTCCTTGGACACCTACTGCAGCTGTCCTTTGGAAGCCTCCTCCAGGAAGTGTACAAGGCGTGGTCCAGTGGAAAAATGTCCTGGTACAAACAAAAGATGTGCTGGAGAGATAATGTCTCTCTTAAATCACATGAAATCTCTCAAGAGGAGCAGGATATTGTTGGCTCGGATAGGATAAGAAAGTGCTGTCTTCCCTGTTTAGCTGTTAAGCTTGCTACCACAAACAGCTTTACCATTCTTTCATCTTACTCTTTCATAAACTAGTGATCTCATTTTAAACATTCTTCCTCAAACCAATGGTATCTTCCAGCACATTTTATACTGTACTTCATACTTCATTTGCAACTACAACAAATTGTCTAAACAAACTTTCATTTAGCCTTTTATCTTTGTCCTTTTTACTGAGATATAGATTTTGGATATAATTAATTCCATTACCCTTTGTTCCTAAATTAGTCTCTTCTTTCATTCAGCATTGTATAATCGGCTCTCATGTCACTATTGCTACTCTGTTGTATAACACATAAATGTATTGGGCCAAACTTTTGGAAATTTCTCCTGAACAATGAACATTTTCATTATGAAAACTTATCTTTCAGAGGGTAATAGTGTTTAGTGCAGTTAAAACATGATTTGCTGTTTAGAATTTATTTATTTATTTATTTATTATTTATTTATTTAAATTTGTTGACCGGGAGTGTCCGACTGGACGTAGGTTCATTTTCAGTGGAGGCCCGGGGAGAAAAGCTCCACAGTAAAATAAACAGACAGTAGTTACATTGGATTACATAGCAATTAACAATTTAACATAGCAATTACTTACAATATATTTACAGATGAAGAACATAGTACATCAGTAGACAACTAGAATCTTTATCTGTGAAGTACATAACAGACATTAACAAATGTTACAATGAGAAGTTCCTGCTGTATAATAAGTACTAGGCTTATGAGCATATGATCTTGCTATAATCAAGGTAGTTAGTGGAGTGGAGAGAAAGGTAGTGGTTGGATGGGGTGGATGATATTAGAGTGGGAGTTGCAAAGGCATAGCCAGCATGTTTTTAGGTGCGCTTTTAGTAAAGTTTTGAAGTGGGTGCATGATGGTACGGAGGTAATTGTGGGTGGGAGTGAGTTCCATAATTTGGCTATGGCACAAGAGTATAGTGCTTCACCAGCAGAGTTATTGGCTTTAGTGATCTGCAAGTGATTTTTGTTGCTGGATCTTAGTGGTCTGGTGGTGCGATAGGGTTGGAGTAGATTCTGGAGGGATGGGACATTTAGTGGATGGTTTACTAGTTTGTGGGCGAGTGAGAGTTGATACCACTGAAGGAGGTGAGGGAGTTCAAGCCAGCCCAGTTCAGGAAGTGAGAGACAGTGGTGACTAAGGTAGGATGCCCCTGTGGCAAATTTGGCAATTATGTTGTAGCAGGTCTCTAGCTTGTTTAGATCACATTGCCTTAGGTTGGTATATATTGGAGAGGCATAAAATAGGGTGGAGATAAGGTGGGAATTTGCTATTGAAATCTTTGCTGCTTTGGTGAGAAATTGCTTATTTCTGTATAACGCTCCTAGTTTTTTGTGGACTTTCTTTATGGTCAAGGATATGTGAATGTCTAATTTTAGTTTATTGTCTATTTCCACTCCTAGCAATTTGGTGTGTTCAGCTGGGTATATAGTGGTGTTGTCTTTTGCTGTGATGTTAAAGTGAGAGTTGTTTTGAGTATGTTTGGTGGGTTGGAAGATGAGTAGTTTAGTTTTGTTTGGGTTGAGTATTAATTGGGCATCGGATAACCATGTTTCAACAGAGGAAAAGGCTTCCTGTGTGACTTTTTGCAGTTTGGGTAGGGACTGGGCTGAGCAGATGATGGTCGAGTCATCTGTGTATTGTATGAGTATGCCATGTTTGGTGGCAGAGGCTAGATTATTGGTGTAAACTGAGAAGAGTAGGGGTCCAAGGATGGATCCTTGCGGAACCCCTATGGAGACAGGTTGTTGAGGAGATATGTCATTCTGCCATACAACGGATTGTTGGCAGTCAGACAGGTAACTCTGAAACCAGTTGGTGACTGATTGTGAGAAGGATAGGTTATTGAGGACAGAGATAAGTTGTTTGTGTGGGACCATGTCAAATGCTTTAGATAGGTCTAGGAAAATAGCAGAGGAGAGATAGCCATTGTTTTTATGCTGAAGGATAGTGTTAGTAAAGGAGAGTAAGGCAGTGGTGATGCTATGGTTTGGTCGGAAACCATGCTGAGTACTGGAAAGGAGGTTGTAAGTAGGTAGTCTGAGACCTGAGAGTGTATGCATCTCTCTAGTATTTTGGAGAGTGGAGAGAGAATAGCTATGGGGCGGTAATTGGTTAGTTCTGTGGAGGGTCCGCCTTTGCGGAGGGGAATTATATGTGATACTTTCCACAGTGTGGGAACGTAACTTTCTGACAGAGATTGGTTAATCAAGATGGATACTGGGTAGGCCAGAGCATCAGCTGGGATTTGTAGGTATTCACTTGGGAGGTTGTCTGCTGCTAATTTGGTGGGTTTAAGTTTAGTTAAGAGTTTTTTTTTATGTTGGAGGTAGGTACAGGAGAAAAAGAGAAGGCAGTGGGGAGATTACTAGTTGAAGGTGTGGGTTGGAGGGGGGGGGTTGTGTTGTTTAGCTAGTGATAGTATGGTTTGGGTGAAGTGTGTGTTGAATGAGGTAGCAATATTTTCTGAGGAGTGAGGGATGTTAGGAGGAGGGGTACTGACTTTACCTGGGTGGAGGATGGAGTTTATGGAGGACCAGAATTGTTTGGAGCTGTGTTGTGAGGAGTCTAGGGCAGACTGGTAGTACTGGAATTTGTCCTGTTTTATTAGCTTTTTGACTGTATTGCGTAGTTCTAGGAATTTCTGTCTAGCTGAGGGGGTTTTGGTTTTGCGCCAGTGCTCCCAGGCTTTATCCCTGTTTTTCATTTCTGACTTAGTGGTTTTCTGTAGCAATGGGGAGGGTTGTGCTTTGGTTCTGGAAAATCTTATGGGGGCATGGTAATTAAGGATGTTCAGGAAGGTGGTATTAAAAAATTCAACTGTGTCATCTAGACTGAGGTACTTTAGAGGATGCCAGTTACATTCTTTGAGGGATGAGATGAATGTGAGTGGGTTAAAGTTTAGTTTTTTACGTATTTGACGGTAGATGACAGGTTTAGCTTGGTATAGGTATTTTATGAGTGGGAATGTTGGTGAGTGATCACTGAGGCTATCTGATAAGCAGCCTGTTATATATGACTGGGGGCTCTTACTGACTAGTATCCAATCCAGGGTAGTGTGCTTGCTGGAGTTTTTATTTATCCTGGTTGGAGACTGGACTAGTTGGGTGAAGCCATGAAGATGTACATGATGGGTTGGATTGTTGCCAGAACAGGATTGCCAGTCAATATTGAAATCACCTAAGATGATAGTTTCTTGGGGGAGATGGTGGGTAGACCAGCTGAGGAGGTTTTCTAGTGGAGGGATGTTTTGGCCAGGTGGGAAGTAGCATCCAATTATGTCGATGGTTTTGTTTTGGTTAATTTTGAGGTTGGTATATATTATTTCTTCATTGCCTTTTTGTGGAGCTGATGATTTTAAGATCTGGATGTTTAGATGCTGTTTAAATATTATAGCTATACCACCTCCTTTTTTGTTTAGCCGGTCTACTCTTAGTATGCCGTAATCTGTAGGGAGTATTCGCTCACTGGTAATGTGAGGTTTTACACAACCAACGATCCAAATGTAGCTGACACAGTCCCCCAGACTCGAGAAGAGAGAACCAAAGATTTTCTTCTTAAAACACAAGTTTATTCACCATAAACGCCAGCGTATACAACGTGTAGACTCAGGTTAAGCGCTTTCATCTGGTAGATCCAGATTTCATCAGAACCCTTAATCTCAGTAACAACTTTGCTTTTAGCCTTAAATTAGTTATTATTTTAGAGATATTTTTAGTATTTTTTAGAAATGGTTTAGCCTTCTTTACATACCATCTAGTTATGTTGCTATATTTTTCATATCATTACGTATAGCACACATAAATGTGATAAAGTTTTTATATGAAGTTTTTATATGATATTTTGTTTATTATTAATATATTAATATATTTTTATCATTAAATATATTTACAATAAGCATGATATTAAGGTTATAATAGAATGTGATCACAAAGTAAGTAATATTTATATATTTATATATTATGTATTATGTATTACTGTGGATGGTACTACAGGTTTTAAGATTTAATGTTTAATTAGATCAGTTAGTGTTGAATTAAATTTTTGTTAACAATTTGGCGCCAAAAACGCTTTAAAAGCAAAGTTGTTACTGAGATTAAGGGTTCTGATGAAATCTGGATCTACCAGATGAAAGCGCTTAACCTGAGTCTACACGTTGTATACGCTGGCGTTTAAGGTGAATAAACTTGTGTTTTAAGAAGAAAATCTTTGGTTCTCTCTTCTCGAGTCTGGGGGACTGTGTCAGCTACATTTGGATCGTTGGTTGTGTACACCAGTTTCTTTGCTTATTAAATGTGAGGTTTTAGCCAGGCTTCTGTCAGGATGACTATATCTGGGGAGTACAAGTCTATGGTGGCATGGAGTTCATGGACTTTGTTGGATATACTTCTAATATTTAGGCTTAGCAGAAGGAAGTCACTTGGCTTTCTATTGGCTCTAATATGGGAGAAGTTGTGGTTTCTAGTCTGATTATGAGAATTGGGGTTGGAGATGGTAGGGCCAGGGTTGGGGTGGATGTCTCCATTTAGGGCTAGTTTTGATATGCATGAGATTATTAGTTTTCTCAGTTTTTGAATGTGTTTGTTTATAAGGGAAACTTTATGATTGTGCTCTGTGGGTAATAGGTATGGTGGGGGGGTTACTATGTTAAGTTGTAGGGATGCTTTATGTTTGAGTAGTATAGTTGGTAGAATATGTGGGGGGTGCGTAGGGATGGTTCTTGAGCTGGTGGGAGGGGAGCTGAGTGTGGATGAGACATGAGTGGTGGTGTGAGTAGTAGTACAGAATTATTCAGGAGAGTGAAATGTGTGATTCTGTTAGTCAGAAAAGTGAATTTTCTTGGCTCGTTTTCATACCCTTTTCCTCTGTTTACATATATTTCTGCAGTACAAGAGGGGCTTTCTTTGATTTGGTCCTTATGTAGAGGTATGATGATTTTCATAACTAGCGCTTAAAAAGGTCAACTCTTAGTCGTGATAAGTTGTGCTTTTCCTTATTCAAGTCATTTGCAAAAGTTATTACTGATTATACAACAACCCCCCCATTAATATTCCAAAACGTGCATGCTGATTGGTCAGTGTGCACACTGTAAATCAGAGTTATTGTAATGGAAAAAGGTCCAGTCGCCCAGACTTTTTCCATTAGTATAATTTTTTTTTACAGCAACAGAGAGCTCAAGATCTCTGTTGTTTTTTGCAACCTGTCTAGCTATGTTAAACGAGTTTAACATAGCAAGACAGCTTTAAAAAAAGTAACGGAGATCTTCTTATCTCTGTTGCTTTCTTTAAAGCTGTCTCGTTATGTTAAATGGGTTTTGCATACCGTGACAGCTTTAAAAAAAGCAACGGAGATTCTCCGTTGCTTTTTTTAAATCTGTCTTGCTATGTTAAACTCCTTTAACATAGTGAGACACTTTGTAAAAAGCAACAGAGATCTTGCTTTCTCATTTGCTTTTTTCAAAACTGTCTCGCTATGGTAAATGGGTTTAACATAGCGAGACAGCTTTAAAAAAAGCAACAGAGATTCTTCGTTGCTTTTTTTAAAGCTGTCTCGCTATGTTAAACTCCTTTAACATAACGAGACAGTTTGTAAAAAGCAACGGAGATCTTGCTTTCTCCGTTGCTTCCGCCCACAGCTCTAATGTACTGTGTAAGCATACGCATGCACAGTACATCAGAACTGCCGTAGAATACCAGACAGCTGCAGAAGGGCAGCAAGGAGGCATTATACAATGCCATTATTTAAGAAAAGTAATTATTTTTTTTCTTAAATAATTTCATTGTATAATAGCAATAACCCACTTTAGGTGTGGGTAATGCTGGATTTACCCACGGTTCTCTTTGTTTGGCCACTCAGGCTTCACCCTCGTGACCAAACCACACCAACCATGAGTAAATCGAGCATTACCCACACCCAGGCATGGGTTATTGCTATAAAGATGTATCCGCAAAATCTGCAATTACAGAAATTTACTTTCAAGGTTGAATCTGTAATTAGAGATACCGGTGCAGATTGAATAAAGCCTACATGGCCTACACTAAAACTGTGTGCATATCGTGGAGTGACACATACATGGTAGCTCACTGATTTGTATTCAGTAAGCTGCTCTACATGCAGTGTAGAGCTGCACAAACACAGTAAACATTGTGAGATGCTAATTACAGCATAAGCAACTGAAATGTATGCTAATCAACCAATCCAAGATGGAGGAGCTATGTAACAAGCTATAAAGCAATCATGTAACAGTATGAAAACAAAGATGAAAGAGGATATCCCTACCTGGTTCCTCTTTTTAAACATAGCTTGCTGGAGAGAAATCCTCCCACTTTAATTCTTTCCTCTGGCCTTTGATATAACCTATTTATCAATCATATTATTCAGCTATGGAACACCAATGACCTACTGATAAAATCCTATGTGACTATATCAAATGCTTTCTCTGTATCAAGACCCACCAATAATAGTGGAGTTTAGGTGCCTGGATTAAAAAGAATTCTATTATGGTAGCTATGGATATGTGGGAAGAGACTTAATAAGAAAATATAAAAAAATGATAAGTTGGAAGCTCTAGTTTACAGAGATAGCAAGATAGTAAGATACAAGCAGTGAAAATGTTTTTAGATACTTTGGGTTTTGCATACAAGTCAGGCATAGCTTTATCAACCAGAGGAGAAGCTTAGGATGACAGTTAATAATCTCATGATAGTGGACAGTGCTGAAGGCCTTGACAAGGTCCAGGCAGGCAGCGTGCATTGTATGCTTGTATAACTTTTTAAACAACTCACCCAAGTTAAGCAGACATGATCTTCTTTATATAAAGCTGTGCATCCAGGCACTGTTTATTAGTTCAGCTAATAAATTCAGCCTTGAAAATAATAATGGTGAGACTAACACTCATATAATTTCCAAAGCTGATAGAAGGACCACCTTTATGCCAGGGTACCACAACAGCTGCATTCCATGCCTCTATGATATAACCAGTGGAAAGCCTTGCATAAGAAGTTGACAGAGGTGTTTTCTTAGATGGGACTTAATGCTTTTCAGCAGACATCTTGGGATCTTGTCAAGATCCATAAAACTTGTATTTTAAATTTGGGAAAGTGTCAAAAGATCTTGTTTGAGAGTGATTTGAGGAAGGGAGATATGGGGGGGGGGTAAAGATCACAGAGGAAAATGAGTGGGGTAAAGATGGAAGGGAACTGCCTACAAGAATAATAGCAATACGCTAGGGGTATAAAAAGTAAATACTGTTTGAAGTAAGTTTGATACAACATTGTTGGTTACTACTAAGTACCATAAGGCTACGAAAATTTAAAATTTATACGTGGGTCTGATCCTACCCTTATGATAAACTAAAATGTTCCTTTTATTGACATTTGGTTTGATGGGGCTTTTCTTGGTTAAAATTCATTTGTTAAGCTGCCCAAGATTCTGACTGTTCTGTGGAGCAGATGCTCATCAGGTTCCACATAAGGTACTTCTGCTACTGACTATGATGGAAGAGTTTATTTGCTCTTTCTCCTCTTCATGCTGCTACTCGTCTGTTTTCTTTGTCATTGTTTTCTAGTTTGTTCTGTTATACAGTCAACCAGCAGTTAATATAGTATGTTGCTCTTTTCTGCTGTTCAAAAACTAGCTTGCACATGCAAAGCAGAAGACACTTGATATTAGAGATACTGTTTTCATTGGCAGTTGCAGAGCTGCAGTCATGAATTTCACTTCCTTCAGCATGTGGCACTCTCAGTTGCAGAATATATTTACATAATTATGATTTATTGGAGCAGAGCCTCGTGAATTGGTCAGAGTTGTGATACAGTAGGCTCTACCACAACAACAAGATGATTTCTGTTCATTATGCTTGTCTATACCTGATAATCAGTGTGGTAGGTGTCAGTAAATCAGGCATTGGCAAACTTTGTATCTGGTATCCTTGAGACAGAATATTAGCATGTGTGATTATCATAACCTCCCACTGATGATGGTCACTGGCTAAGACTAGTACCTTGCTGTAATGAGTTGTGGTCTATGTTTCTAGTTTACAATTTTCCTTTCTCTGTTTGGTCTGGTAGTTAGCACAGAAGTTAGAGACACTGAGCTATTAATGGCCTGATTTGTGTACCAAAGGTTCAAGGTTTGATTGCTTCCACCTCCATTTGCCTGCTGCATGATTCTGAGCAAGTCACCTTAACCATGTAGTGGTCCAGTTTGCCAATAAAAGGGACCCTTATGCCTAGTGGAATTATGAATGTATTAAAAAAATGGATCTAGCTGCCAGTTTTTCCACCTATATAATTATTCTTCCAGGGTATTAACTTAACTATCATGTTAATCTCTTGCTAGGGGATACCTAAGGAGACGGTGAAGAAGACAATATACTATACATAAAACAAAAACAAAACATTTAAAAAAATAGAATCATACAGATAAATGCACCATCCATCAAAACAAATGCGTTGGTTAAAGGAAAACAGAAAGTAGACTATTATTTAGTATGTAGCAAACACCTCATTACTTACTGAAGCAATGCAATATAAAAGTACATTTGCTGATTCTTAGACATACCTCTCTGCTCTCCAGAATCATGCAGAACATCCAGATTTTTGCCTCATATATTTTTTGTCTGCTCCTCATAAAATTTGTGGTTTTCTGGCAGATTACTGAGGACTGAAGTTACTAAATAATGACATACATTTGAGTTTCAGACTTCATTACTTTCAGAAAACGCATGCTAACACAAATCCAGTTATTCTAGCAACTTTCTAAGTTTATAACAGCAATATTTAAAATCTGCCCCTATTTTTGGGCCTTTGTCTCCCCATAATTTTAGGCATTGTCCAGATTTATTGTGCTAAGAGGTTGAGAGTTATGCTCTTATACCACAAGTTATAATCAACTTATGCAGCTATAAAGTCATCTTGGACTCAGAGAACACATTTTGAGAAGTTATACTAAAATAACAGAGACACTGAATCTATTCTTTGAGAATATGAAGACAGAAGCACAGCTCTTATGTTTATCACTTGAAATGGTTAGGGAATGTTAAGTGTTGTCATGAAGAAAACAGTATAAGGAAGATAGTTAGCAGTAACCTGTGGATAAAACCCAGCATAAATTTTTCAGTGAGCCAGCAATGAAGGAAGGCCAACCTAGTTTGCCCAGAGCCAGAAAATAATAAAAAATAATAAAGAACCAGTGGAAAATGTGTTTGTCATGGAACGCAAAAAATCTAATTGTCTTACACCCGCTTTCATGTGGTGAGAGAGCAAAGATGCCACAAGATGATAGAAAGAACATGAGTCTACTCCTTGAGGAAAGAAACCTATACTTGCAAGAAAAATCCTAGTAGATTCTATAAAGGAATCCACACTATTTTTGATACTGGAGGTCATTCCAGTGTCATTTTTCTAATATAAAAAAGACAGTTATTTAACATATGAACACGGGTATTAGAGACACACATGGTCATGATTTATGAAAGGCAGTTTGGAAACCCAAGTACTCAAAACTCAGAGATGTCTGGTTTTGTCTTATATGGTTTGAGGATAAGCTCATTACTAGGTAGGCAGTACACTGCAGAGTGAAAGTCTGCTTGAAAGGAGTTGGAAATGCCATACAATAGCTGTATAGGTTCATCTCATCTCCCTTCCATAGTAAAATCTCACCCAAATGTTGGTAGACCTATAAACACCCAGTAGCCAATACTCTGAGGCATAATGCCACCTCATGCCATCAGCCTTTAACAAGCTAAGCAACATTCTGGTCTAACACTTACTGGTGCTACAGTTGGACTAGATTTTCTACTAGCTATATAGCCATATTTCTCCCTCTTATTATTTCATCTTAAATTAAAAAATAGATTTCTAATCAGGTTAGCTGTTATTCTGTCCATTACTCTGTTTTACCATTATAGTAAGTGTGTTTTATAAATATAAAGTGGCACTGGCTTACAGCCTAGATTTATCAAAATGTTAGCACTACATTTATCACTGCTGTTCTCTACTATTACAGTAGCTGATCATCTATCAGTACCTGTCCAATGGAAAAAATCAGTCTCAGCATAGCAAAAGTTATTAAACTCATCAGAAAATCAAAAATACCACCTGTCCTAACATCTAGTCTGATTTTCCCAACTTATGTAACATCTAGTCTGATTTTCCCAACTTATGTAACCTAACCACAAGCCAACACATACTACATCATATAGTCATCCTAGAACCCACAACTGACCCTAAACTACTTTTTGTTGCCTAAGTCTAAATTTCCCTCATTATTTCATAACCTTAAAACTCTCCCCCATTCCCTAAAACTATCATCCTCAATCAACCTTTAAGCCGAATAGTCCCCTCCCACTCTCTAACCCTTAGACGTCCCTCCAACTCCATCAGCCTAAAGTCTCCAATCACTTCCCTACCCTAAGACTCCCCTACCACTTCCCTGTGCTCTCTAAACCTAAAACTCCCTGATCACTCCTTAGCCCTATAATTCCCCACTCATTCCCAAACCTTTAACACTCCCCTCTCACTCTCTGATCTAATTCTTAATCATCCACTTTGTGAGTTAGCAGTGTAAATGAATGACACATTTGCTTTTACTTACCTTGTTAACTGTACACATGTACACCAGTCCAGCCTAATGAAGCGACATTTAAACAAAATGCAATGAAACATGCTTTTAGCAAAAGTAGCTTCAGTGAAACAAACGTTAATATATGTATGTATATAAATATATATATATATATATATATATATATATATATATATATATATATATATAGTATATGGAAATGGTATACCATACTAAAAAATCATCAGATGAGATAGCTAGGTCTTTAGTTCTGTAATCTCATAATATGCATAATATTTGTAGGACCCTTTACCTTTGGCATAGTTCCAACCCTGGGCTGGAAATTAACTACATTATAAACTCATGCGTACTCTAGGCAACCTATGTAACCAAAAAGGCATGGAGCTAGTATGTCTTACTGCTAAGAGTATATGCTGTAAAATTGCAGAGTTTTAAGTCTGACTGTGAAATGTTAAACAACATGTTCTAGCCACATCAGAAATAGGGTAACCACATGTCCAGTTTTGCATGAAATATTCTTGATTTCAAGCTGCATGCCCCATGTCCTTTTATAACCATGAGTGAGACATTAAATGTCTAGGTTTAGACAAATCTTCTCTTAATATTTACTACAGACTGTGGTGCTTCATGGTAGGAGCTAAGAATCATTCTGCAATGGTAGCATTTGTGATTAACAACAAAAACAGCGGTGTTTTTATGGAGGTTTTGCTTCGGTGTCTATGACTCACAAGCCCACTTACAGTTGCAGTTTGCAGTACACAGCCATGGTTATTAAAAAAGAAAACTGAGCAATAACAGTAGCCCTTAGTTTATTTATTTATTTATTTATTTATTTTACTTTTGTTGCACTACACATTTCATTGTTTATTTTACTATACACTGTTATTGTACACTTGGTTATGGTTGAGGTGTTGTGCATCAGTTCAACATTTCTTTTATGAGCTTGCTAGCAACTTATCAGTATATTTTTCACTAAGTTTTGTCTCAGTTTGTCTTCTGGAATGGAAGCACCTATTTAACATGTACTGAAGGGCTCAGGTGAGCTTCCGTTTGCATAAGAAATGCATCTTCATTGATAGGAGTGTTGGTGCCTGCATTTCTTAGAAGAATGTACTCTAGGTGAATAAATATGACTGATTGCAAAACATTCAGTGCTTAGAATAATTTTACAATTGTGATGGCAAGTTGCTTTGATTCAGCTGTAAATCAGTGTACTATATTCTGGAGTAAAAGTGCATATGTGCGTAATTTGACTAAGATGCTTTGTGTTGAAAGTACAGCAGTGAGTACCTACAATCCCACTATCAGAACAGGAAAGCCAGCACAGATCAATCACACCTATTCTCCCTAATTGGCTTCTTCAGAGCCTAGGCTGATTGTCGATCATGGGACAGTGAGGACACAGTCAGAGCTTCATCCCTCTGAATCATGCAGCCAAAACAGGCTAGCAGGTAAATGTTGAACTTTAATGTGAGTGGTTATGCTAAGATTTAGTTTCAGCCTGAGTGTGGTTTGGATTTCTTTTTTTGTTTGTTATTTCTTATTTTATCCACAAAATATGTATGTTAAATGTCTTCCCGAGGAGAGTGGTGATTTGCAAAAACTAAGAACAGGAAAATAATAATATTTCATTTAGAAATTGAAATACCTAGTGGAAACAACATTGCTAGGCAGTATTATCCAGCTTCCAGCCCTATGAACATATTAGTTCTTTTAGAATCTGTATTTCAGTACGTTAGTGTGGACTGATCTATTTTTCATCCCCTTTAGTGACAGGAGTAATAGAACTATTTTAATTAATTATTTCTGCAAATTTAACTTTGTAAAAAGAAACCCAACTGCTTCCAAAGAAATTAAAATGATAACCTAACCACATGCACTACATGAGCCAAGAGTTATACAAGACATAGTTGTACTTAGCAATGCTGTATATTTATACTACAATAGTACTCCATCGTGTTACTTAAAAGGTAGAACTTAACTTAAAGTGTAAATCATTCTTAACAGAATAAGATAATTAAGTTTACAAAGTTAAAGTCTCCCAACATTTTCTACATTGATAAGCAGTAGTAGTTCTACTATGAAAAGTCGACTTCCTGAAAACCAACATTCCGAAAAGATGAAAAAAATTACCAAAATTCAAAAGGGTGAAAAATCCATTTTTAGTAGATTTTTTCAGGGGCGACCCCCACCCCCAGAACTTATATATACCATCTCCATAGTTGCACCAACTCAAAGAAGGGAGAAATCTCCCTAAACAAGGGAATCATTGCAGGTGCATACTTTGAAATCATACTGGCAAGCATTTCTTATGGGAAACAACTGAATGACACCCATCTTTTTTTTTTTTGAGTGCTACTGACATTCAAGCAATTTCACCTCAGACATGTGCAAGGGAGCCTTCAGTGGTACCACAATGACAAATTCCACCTATAAAGCCATGTCCATGTGATGCTTTCCTTCATTTGTTTACAATTGAGAACTGTCTTTGTAAACATGCCCTGATAGGCAAGAGCATAGTACATGGCTCCATAAATGCAATATGTACACTATTTAGTACACTGGGGTTCAATGCCATAGTTAGTAGCCATGAATTTGGGTACTGAATGCTGGTGTGTGAAGGAATGTGTATATTTATGAATGGCACACAAAGACACAGACTGGGAAACTTTCTATGCTACATCCTTTCATGATTGCTGTGTTTAGATTCCAGCACTGAAGTACAACACAGTGCAGTAGGGAACAGTTAGGTAAAAGGGAATGTGTTCCCTAGTGTACTTCACCATCAGTTTCTAAAGAACTGTCATTCTTCAGGCATGACAGCAGAACTAGGGTCATTATCGTAGTATGGTAAAGAAGGATCATAGTGATTTAACAAATCCTGCTAGCTGGAGCTGAGGCCATCCCTGTGTGTGAGAGGGAATATACGTTTTTGCTGCAGATGGTTTACCTCTACCACAGGAAACTCCATTGTCGGTATGATTTTCCTACCATGCAAAGAGAGTTTTTCTTTTAATTCAGTTCTGATTTGCTATGTACTCTGTGCCCTGACAACAATGACTATACATAGGGGATAGACTGTGTGCATGCTTTTACTCTGCTGCATATTATTGTTTACAAAGTGCACAGAGATTTGGTTCGCTATTCTGTGGTGTACCAGATGTAAGCCATGGTGTGCAATGTTTATGCCCAATACCATGGAGACTCTGTGCTCCAGACCAGAAGTGTATCCCTCACTGGTAAGATCAGACCATAAACTAATCTCACTAGATATTCACATCCCGACCCCAGCCTCTGCCAAGAAAACCACAGTGAAAAACTTCTCTAAAGCAAATTTCAGACTCCTCAAAACCGAGGTGGAATCCTTCAAAGCCCCCGGGCCTGTGGAAAATACGGCCCAGACCGCAGAATCCTTTATAAACGCATTCTGTGAACACTTTCAGGAATGCATGGATCATGCAATCCCAAATAAAACCAAGACCCAGTCCTCCAAAGTTAGGCATCCTGTCTGGTGGACCCCAGCCATAAACAAACTATACAATAGAAGGAGGAAGCTACTACATGATAGAGCAAAATCCCAAAAAGGGAAGGCATCTTTGATCAGTATTAGCAAAAAACTACGGGCACTCATAAAATCGTCTTAGGCCAGCTTCGAGAGAAAAATTGCACAGGACACTAAGGATAATCACAAGGCTTTCTTTAGTTATGTTAGGAACCTGGGTGGTAATTCCCAGATATGCTCAGAATTAGTCCAAAATGACAAAAAATACACCGAACCCACAGACATTGCCAACATCCTAGCTGACAGGTTCAGCGCAAACTTCTCCCCCCCTTCCCCACCAAAAGGGCAAACATCTATCCCAGCAGAGTGCTGCCCCCCTTGACATCTCAGATGCTCAGGTAAGAGCTGCCCTCTCCAAAGCAAAAAAACACACGATCAATGGGACCAGATGGTGTCCCGGGCTGCGTCCTACATGAACCCCAAGAAGAACTAAACCCAAACATAAAACTACTGTTCAATCTCAGCCTTATTACAGGATATATACCCAAAGAGTGGCGTACAGCAACAGTGGTCCCTCTCCACAAAGGTGGTGCCTCAACGGATCCTGGAAACTATCGCCCCATAAGCCTGACTAGCTTGGTCTGCAAAGCTATGGAAAGGATCATCATGGACCTCATAAATAAAGATATTGGGGACCTACAGACACTGGATCCTACCCAGTTTGGCTTTGTTAAGGGCAGATCCTACCTCTTAAACCTGGTTGATTTCTTTGAAACAGTCACCAAGGCCATTGACGAGGGGAAGGTGGTCCACACAGCCTACCTGGACCTTGCAAAAGCCTTCGATACAATACCCCACTCGGGCATTATAGATAAGCTCACCAGCTTAAATATAAACCCCTATGTCACTAGATGGGTTGCAAACTGGCTCAAGAACAGAACCCACATGGTTAGAATTGCTGGAGCCATGTCAGACTCCAAACCAGTTACAAGTGACGTCACACAAGGCTCAGTCCTGGGACCTCCCTTGTTCGGTATATATTTCTCGGAGGTACAGGCTAACACGGAAGGACTGTGGCTGACCAAGTTCGCAGATGACTGCAAACTGGGCGCCATAATTGACTCTCCAGCCGACACAGGCATCCTACAAAAGGGCCTCATAGAAACAGACAACTGGTGCCAGAGCCATGGCCTCAAGCTAAACGCCAAAAAGTGTATAGTCATCCCCTTTGGCAAAAACAAATTGCCCACAAATTACCACATAGGTGGTAATCCATTAAGTACAGAAGAAGTAATTAGGGACCTGGGGACCCAAGTTGATAGCAATCTCTCATCTGACAACCACATGGCCAAAGTGGTTAGAAAAACATTTTATATAGCCCACCTAATCATGAAGGGATTCACATCTAGATCAGGGGAGGTCATCATGCCTCTTTACTCATCCCTCATCAGGCCCATAATTGAGTACAATGCCCCTTTTGGGATGTACCTTACCAGACACCTGCAGCAACTGGAAAGACCCCAAAAGTACCTCACCAAGAGGATCAAAGGGCTCAAACAGATGCCATATGCTGCCTGGTTAAAGAAACTCCAACTCTACTCAGTGGCATACTGCCTGCTCAGAGGCGATCTGTGCCTGATGTATAAAGCCATGTCCAACCCGGAATTAATGGACATGCTGCACCTCAGAAAATCCAAATCCCATCGAGCTATGCTCGAGAGACTTGAACCTCAGCACTGAAATAAATAGGACATGCTGGAGGGACAGATTCATAACCCAGAGGCTCCCTTCACTCTGGAATAAAATCCCAGTCCAGGTTAGGCAGAGTCCCTCATTGACTCTCTTCAAGAGGAATCTTGATGAGTGGATGGGAGATAGAAGGTTTACCCCGGGTATCACTTCTGTGTCACTGTTAGACAGAGGCACAGTATACTAACCTCGAAAAAGGGCATAGCAAAATTCATTTAAAATGGGTGGCGAAAGCCAAACACACTCTGGCTAGGCTTATAAATGCCCTAGGGCAGATAGCCTAGTATGAACCTATGAACCTATGAACCAGTGGTTCCATCCACAGTCACAAAGTTGATTTATGTCACTGACAACATGAAAGAGAAGAACTCAAATCATGTGCCCGAAAACACTGTAAAAGAATGTTACACAGCATAGAAACTTATTTCTGAAGTGCATAGTGTTTATATAAAAGCTAAACAGGATTATGTTTGTTGTTTGAGAATGACTGCAGAGAAATTATAATATACTAACCATTTACAATGTAATATATGAAAATTTTCCAAGTTACTAAGTATTTCAGCTCAGAACAGACTGACGTGTCGATTTTTTATGATATGACTTTGTCTATGATATATCTTTTGACAGTCATAGTTTCAAGAAGAGACAATTTGGACCTTTATTGAAAAAAAACAACACAGCTTTAATTTGGAAGCTTCAACAGAGACAAGGGTATATCATCTTTCTTGGCTTGTGTAAACAGGATTAGATCATTTTTGGAATGCAAGTCCTAGTATAAGAAAAAAAAAAGCCCAGCTGTGGAGATGATGCATGCTACTGACCAGAATGGGCCATGTGATATAAGTTAAAATGTCACTGCAGCAGACGATGCCACTGACTTGAAGCTGCCAACTTCAATAAAAGACCAAGAGTAGTAAAGTCTAATGCTTGTGCAAATGCAGAATTATTTTCTCTACTGTTATTTCAGATGGGCCTGACAATAACATAATTAAAATGAGTTATAGTGCTATTCTAGACTTAAATATAGAAAAAACTCAAATTCCTTAAACAGCTCTAAATGACATGATCTAAGAGAGATCTCATTAGAAGAGTCCCTGTCCAAGTACTTAACCCAGAAATAAAATAACCATACAAATAATCAACACTGTTACAGTTATGCATGCAATTAACACATTTACAATTAAATTAATGCAGTTTTGTGATCTCAGGCAGTTTGCTGTTTCCTGTTTCCTGTTTCAGGCAAATATGCACAACTTTTCCAGTTTGCATTGCACTGAAATTCACAAAGCCTGATAAATGACAGCATCTTTAGTTAATGCTGCAGATCGCTTCACTTACAGGAAGTTATAGTTGGATGCAAAGTAAATCATTTCAAGACAGAGAAAAATTTGTAGCAGACTGAAAAATTAAAGACAAAATTTAAGGTGGAATTATTATAGTTAGACCTTATGCTGTGGACTAAGTACTCATCTCATTCAATGTGGTTAGACTTTAAGTTGTACACACCTTATTCCATATGGCTAGACCTTACGTTGTACGCACCTCATTCCACGTGGTTAGACCTTAAGTTGTACGCACCTCATTCCACATGGTAAGACCTTAAGCTGTACGCACCTCATTCCATGTGGTTAGACCTTAAGTTGTATGCACCTCATTCCATGTGGTTAGACCTTAAGTTGTATGCACCTCATTCCACATGGTTAGACCTTAAGTTGTACGCACCTCATTCCACGTGGTTAGACCTTAAGTTGTACGCACCTCATTCCACATGGTAAGACCTTAAGCTGTACGCACCTCATTCCATGTGGTTAGACCTTAAGTTGTATGCACCTCATTCCATGTGGTTAGACCTTAAGTTGTATGCACCTCATTCCACATGGTTAGACCTTAAGTTGTACGCACATCATTCCATGTGGTTAGACCTTAAGTTGTACGCACCTCATTCCACATAGTTAGACCTTAAGTTGTACGCACATTATTCCATGTGGTTAGACCTTAAGTTGTATGCACCTCATTCCATGTGGTTAGACCTTAAGTTGTATGCACCTCATTCCACATGGTTAGACCTTAAGTTGTACGCACATCATTCCATGTGGTTAGACCTTAAGTTGTACGCACCTCATTCCACATAGTTAGACCTTAAGTTGTACGCACATCATTCCATGTGGTTAGACCTTAAGTTGTATGCACCTCATTCCACATAGTTAGACCTTAAGTTGTACGCACATCATTCCATGTGGTTAGACCTTACGTTGTATGCACCTCATTCCACATGGTTAGACCTTAAGTTGTACGCACATCATTCCATGTGGTTAGACCTTAAGTTGTACGCACCTCATTCCACGTGGTTAAAACTTAAGCTGTATGCACCTCATTCCATGTGGTTAGACCTTAAGTTGTATGCACCTCATTCCATGTGGTTAGACCTTAAGTTGTATGCACCTCATTCCACATGGTTAGACCTTAAGTTGTACGCACATCATTCAATGTGGTTAGACTTTAAGTTGTACACACCTTATTCCATATGGCTAGACCTTACGTTGTACGCACCTCATTCCACGTGGTTAGACCTTAAGTTGTACGCACCTCATTCCACATGGTTAGACCTTAAGTTGTACGCACCTCATTCCACATGGTTAGACCTTAAGCTGTACGCACCTCATTCCATGTGGTTAGACCTTAAGTTGTATGCACCTCATTCCACATGATTAGACCTTAAGTTGTACGCACATCATTCCATGTGGTTAGACCTTAAGTTGTACGCACCTCATTCCACGTGGTTAAACCTTAAGCTGTATGCACCTCATTCCATGTGGTTAGACCTTAAGTTGTATGCACCTCATTCCATGTGGTTAGACCTTAAGTTGTACGCACCTCATTCCACATGGTTAGACCTTAAGTTGTACGCACCTCATTCCATGTGGTTAGACCTCAAGCTGTACGCACCTCATTCCACGTGGTTAAACCTTAAGCTGTATGCACCTCATTCCATGTGGTTAGACCTTAAGTTGTATGCACCTCATTCCACATAGTTAGACCTTAAGTTGTACGCACATCATTCCATGTGGTTAGACCTTAAGTTGTATGTACCTCATTCCATGTGGTTAGACCTTAAGTTGTACGCACCTCATTCCACATGGTTAGACCTTAAGTTGTACGCACATCATTCCATGTGGTTAGACCTTAAGTTGTACGCACCTCATTCCACGTGGTTAAACCTTAAGCTGTATGCACCTCATTCCATGTGGTTAGACCTTAAGTTGTATGCACCTCATTCCATGTGGTTAGACCTTAAGTTGTACGCACCTCATTCCACATGGTTAGACCTTAAGTTGTACGCACCTCATTCCATGTGGTTAGACCTCAAGCTGTACGCACCTCATTCCACGTGGTTAAACCTTAAGTTGTATGCACCTCATTCCACATGATTAGACCTTAAGTTGTACGCACATCATTCCATGTGGTTAGACCTTAAGTTGTACGCACCTCATTCCACGTGGTTAAACCTTAAGCTGTATGCACCTCATTCCATGTGGTTAGACCTTAAGTTGTATGCACCTCATTCCATGTGGTTAGACCTTAAGTTGTACGCACCTCATTCCACATGGTTAGACCTTAAGTTGTACGCACCTCATTCCATGTGGTTAGACCTCAAGCTGTACGCACCTCATTCCACGTGGTTAAACCTTAAGCTGTATGCACCTCATTCCATGTGGTTAGACCTTAAGTTGTATGCACCTCATTCCACATAGTTAGACCTTAAGTTGTACGCACATCATTCCATGTGGTTAGACCTTAAGTTGTATGTACCTCATTCCATGTGGTTAGACCTTAAGTTGTACGCACCTCATTCCACATGGTTAGACCTTAAGTTGTACGCACCTCATTCCACATGGTTAGACCTTAAGCTGTACGCACCTCATTCCATGTGGTTAGACCTTAAGTTGTACGCACCTCATTCCACGTGGTTAGACCTTAAGTTGTACACACCTCATTCCACGTGGTTAAACCTTAAGCTGTATGCACCTCATTCCATGTGGTTAGACCTTACGTTGAGGCCTAAGTATAATAGCAAATGTTTGAATAACTGAAAGTCATAAAGTAGTGTATAATCAAATAAAAGTATACCTTCTTTGTTTATATATTGGTGTCTTCTGTCTCTCTAAGGCTTTATTACCTGAAATATTTTCCTTTGTTGGCTGAAGTGATAGAGCAGTTTTAGACGGTGAGCTTGTAGTGTTAAGTAATTAAGGAAAGCTGGGAAACCTTATCTGATGGCTAACCTTTGCAATGTGAAGGAAACAGAAAACAAAAAAACAACCTAATCAATGTATGCTTCCTGTGTTCCAAAGGGTGCTGATAAATATAATATTAAACTTATTGATCAGACTCATGTCTTCAGGTATGACTTAAATAATCAGACTATACTAGGAGAGACATTGCTGAAATTGCAACAGTAATTGAGACAGTTCTTTTGTAAGACTAGTTTGCAGCAAATAAAGTCAGTCCATTTCAAAGTCTTTTGCTCACACTCAGCTTTAACATCATTTTGAACACCATTTTTGACTGTAGCATGGATAAAGGCTCACATTTTCTATACATGTACATGTTGGATGATCACTTATGCAACAATGATTTATAAGTAGGAGAGCAGTTTGAGTCAATGAGCACATAATTTGTCTACTCAAATACTGGCCTCTGATGAAGAAGGTGCTAGTATCTGAAAATGTGATATATTAACTGAAATTGCTTGTAATTCATTCTTGAATTATTAGTAATGTGTATAACCCAAATCATAGCATTTTAAAATAATGCTAAGACTGAGGCTGTCAGTAGTACACAAGAAAAATATCTGTTATACCCTGGCCAGTGATAGTTAAGACAGAAATGTCAGACATTTGTAAACTTTATGTGAAACTCCCTTCTGTCATCTCCATGTAATCCAACATTTGAGAAGAAATGCACATTTCTCCTTATGCTTGTGTTTAAAATGAGCTGGGATGCAAAGGGTAAAGAAAGTGCAGATGTCTAAGTAAACTTACCATAATAGTAGATGTTCGAATGATCACTGCTGCAGTAGCTTTAGCTCTGTGGGGTTATATTTTGCCAAGGGTATAACAGCTTCCAAAGCTTCAAGGCACCTTCTATGTGCCCAAACTGTCAGTCCACTGGAGCTGCGCTGAATAAAAGAATAGATTCAGTGCTTAGCCTGTCAGAGCTTTCTTGCAAACAGAGAGAGGGAGGCTGAGCCCTGAAAGGACAATGCTAGGAACAACAAAAAATAAATGTTCACACCTTGGCATAGAAAACACACAAAAAGCAAGGTGGGTGGAGGGAGGAAGGGGGGGTCTACTGTAGCAGTGATCATTCCAGCATTTACATCTGTAGTAAGTTAACTTACACAACTGGATGGGAAATAGGAAATTCACCCCGGGGATCACTTCTGTGGCTCTGCTCGACAATGGCACAGGAAATTAATTTTCTTGGGTGGCAAAAGCCAGGATACCTTTTTGGCTGGGCTTGTATAGGCCCTAGGGCCGATAGCCTAGTACCTACCTATGAAGGTATGGACCTATGTTCATCATATTGATCACTGCTGCAGTAGCATTAGCTATATGGGTTATTACCCTACCTTATCACATTTGGGAGGTAGAAGAAGAGAAGGAGAAGAAGAAGGAGAAGAAGAAGAAGAAGAAGAAGAAGAAGAAGAAGAAGAAGAAGAAGAAGAAGAAGAAGAAGAAGAGTCCAGGATCCCCTGAAGAATAGTCCTAACAAAGCCCGATCTGAGCCTAGAGAAGGATTCAAGCTTATAACTGCTTTGTAAAAGTATTCTTCTAGAATCCAACCCTTTCCAACAAGCAATAGATAAAGTCAAGCGCTTGTACAGTGGACCTTTAACCTGCCTGGAATAGTTTTGTTATGACTGTATAACAAAAAGTAATATGCTTAGACAAACCATTTGGAAATAGACTGTTTTGGCACTGGTTGTCCCTTCTTACATTCACAAGAAATGAACAATTGATCCAAAGATGTGAAAGATTTAGTTCTGTCAAGAAAGAACCTGAATTGTCTGTGGACATCCAAGGTATAGAGTGTCCTTTCTCCCTCATTTTTAGGTTCATGAAAAAAAAGAGGGAGATGGATATTTCAGATTAAAGTAAACTCAGGTTCCACTTTAGGCATAAAAGAAGGATTAGTTCTCAAAGAAACGCTGTCCTTGTGGAAAATGAGGCAGGATTGACTCACTATAAGAGCTTACAATTCAGATACTTTTCTTTCACAGGTAAGAGCAATCAGTAAAGCTGTTTTAATGTTAAGAACTTCAAGTCATCCAGGTAACCTGTTTCCAATGAAGTGCTTGTTAGCTTCTGTAGCACAAAAGTCATATCCCAGGGAAGGGCTACTGGTTTACTTGGATGCCTCTTGTGCAAAATGCCTTTCAAAAACATTTTGACATAAGACTGCACTCAAAAAGGAGGATCCAAGGGTAGACATGCTGAAATGGCTGATAAATGAACCTTGATAGAGGAATAAGTACAGCCACGGGACTGTAACTCTTACAAATATTGTAAAGTATGAGAAACACATGCCCTGAAAGGGTGCTGGTTATGTTGTTGGCACTAACTAGAAAACCTTTTCCATTTGCTAATACATGATTTTCTTCAGTAACCGGGCCTAAAGGGAATTAAGACCCTGTCATCCAGGCAGTAAGCTGAAGTTGTTTATAGTCGGGGTGTATCAAACAATCCTGTTTGTGTGTCAATAGATCTAGTCTGTGAGAAAGCTTGTGGTAAATACTCTTGAACAGTTTCAAAAAGAAGGGAGAACTGTGGTTGCCTGGGCCAAAAGGGATTCAACAGAATGATCCTAGGGGGGATTCCTTCTGAATCTTCAGAAGTACTCTGGATATTACCCAAAAGGGTGGAAAAGCATACAAGAACATTCCTCTCCAAGGAAAACAAAAGGCATCTGTCTTCTAGGCCTTCTTGATGGAGTCCTGGAACAGAGTCTTGCCAGTTGATTGATCAGAGAGGCGGCAAAGACGTTTACATGAGGATCACCCCACAGCTGGATCAAATCTTAGAAGATACCTTGATTTAGTTATTATTCATGAGGGACTACCCTGGTCCTAATTAGCTTGTCTGCAGCACAATTTTGCTCTGACAGAAAGTAGGATGTCTGTAGAGTGAGATTGCACTGTGAAGTTATACCCCAAACTAACATGGCTAGTCTGCAAAAGTGGTATGACCAGATTCCCCACTGCTTGTTGATGGACCACATGACCGTGGTATTGTTCATAACAACGTGACGAGGTCCCAGGAACAAAGATGATTCAGATAGTTGAGTGTATCATTCCCAACTAACTTACTGACTTCTGTGTCTGAAGTTGTGGAAGGGTAATCCTTTGTTTAATTGACAGGCCTGAGCCCACCATTGGAATTCTTGCTTCAGGCATGGAATTATTGGAATTTGGGCTTCTAGGCTGTGCTTGTGTTGAGACCATAAATTTCTTAGGTACCACTGTAACTTTCTCATATGCAGTCTGGCATGTGGAACCAATATTATGCAGGATGCCATGAAACCCAAGGCTTGCAGGACTTTTCTTGCTGTTAGATGGTTCTGCTTTGTTAATGCCAAGAAGTAGAGAGGGAGTTGTTCCTGTTTTTCTACTGTTAGGAATGCCATTTGTTTCGATGTGTCCAGCTCTGCACCTAAAAAGGTTATCCTTTGGGATGGTATCAGCCTTGACTTTTTTATATTGACTGTGTATCCCAGGACTTGTAGTAGGTAAATGACCCTTTTCAAGTCTTCTGCTAGCTTGTTTTTGTTGTCCGCTTGTATCAGGCAGTCGTCCAGGTAAGGGTAGATTTGGATTCCCTGAAGCCTGCAATCAGCAATTACTGATGCCAGGCATTTCGTGAACACTCTGGGCGCAGTAGATAAGCCAAAGGGCAATGCTGAGAATTGATAATGCTCTGATCCTGCAAGAAATCTGAGGTATCTTCTGCAATTTGGTCATATGGGGACGTGCAGGTATGCCTCCTTGAGATCTAGAGTTACCAGCCAAGACTCCTTGCCCAGCATGGGAAGAAGCTGCTGTAGGGTCAGCATTTTGAATTTTGGAACAATGATGAATGTGTTTAAAGTGGACAGGTCGAGAATAGGCCTCCATTTGCTTTCTTTTCTTGGTACCAGGAAGAGTCTGGAGTAAAATCCCTGTCCTTGCTCCATAGATGGTACCTTTTCCACAGCTCTCATCCTTAATAATTGAGTTATTTGTTTTAGAGCTTCTGCCTTTTGATTTGGAGGTAGGTTTGGCATTCCTCTCTTCCCTGGTAGAGTATGGAAGTGAAACCTGTAACCTTGGTCTATTGTCTGCAAAATCCACTTGTCTCTTGTGATGTAATGCCAGTTGACTGAAAATAAAGCTAGCTTCCCGCCCAAGGGTGCTTCTAGTTGTTCCCTGGTAGGCGGTGCTAGAGGCAAGTCACTGTGATTGTCCTGTAGAAGTGGTGGTGGCAGTGTCTGTGGCTGCACCTCGCTGGTTGTTACCCTGCCACTGGCGTCCCCTGTAGGCACCCCTGGATTGACTTCTGCCTCTTGAACTCCTAATCCTGCCTCTCTGAGCTCTGGAGGAGTCTGGAAAGGACCAATTCTTGGAGGGCCAATTCCTGCTAAACCTCGGAGGTTGGACCTGTAAGAAATCTTTCACTGTTTGGACAGATTTTGCCTTCTCTTCCATCTTCTTCAGCACCTGTTGTGCAGGAGAGCCAAACAAATTGATCTTGTCCATGGCAGCATCTAGTAGTTTTGATTTAACATGGTCTGGTAAGGCCTGCTCTTTTAACCATGCATGCCTTCTGATAACTGTGCCAGTCATGGCTGATCTAAAGGAAGCCTCCAGTGCATCATAGCCGCATTTTAAGGAATGGTTACTGACTTGCTGAATGTTATGTACCATTTCCTGAACAGACTTTTTGTCTAATGGTTCATCCGAGGACAGCTTTTTGGTTAACTGGTCTAGCATAAATTCTTGATACTGGATCATGTGGAATTGACAGTTCAAGGTCCTAGCTGAAAGAGTAGCAGTAGTGTAAACTTTTTTACCCCATCTCTCTAAGGACCTGGATTCCCTTTCAGAGGGGAGGGGATTTTTGGCAGATGTAGCTG